>NW_018249597.1:91793-93814 GCF_001263595.1 Phalaenopsis equestris
TAGATTACTACTAAGCCCTTAAGACCTAGGTGAATGTCTTCATTAGTTTTAAAAAGTTAAGCTTTAGGTGATAATGATTTGTTATTTGAATTTCATTTGAAAATAAAATAGGGGTATTAAATTGATTAATTATTTATTTCAAAAGTCATACCCCTAAGTCCTCGGTTCATTTTATTTTAATGAACTTCCAAATTTTAATAATCTAGAAATTTATTAACTTATCTTTTTAATTGAGAAAGTGAGGTTAGTTTCTACCAATTAACCCTTTGTGTTTTAAACATCCAAATAAACTGATTAAGATCAGAGGTTGCGCTTTTCCCTCCTTGACTTAAGCCTAAATGTTAATTAAGGATAAAATTCCAAAATTACACATTTGCCCCTAAGGCTCTAACACTTCATAATTCATCAAATTTAATCCAAATGACTTTAAAATTTGTATCCTACCTCATTCATTTGTCAATTAAGACATCAGAGGAGAAAATGTGATTTTTCAAAATTTAGTTTACTTTATATAATTATTTTCATGAAAAAATAGGATTTTTCAAATAAAATTCCTTACTTGACCAAGGTAAATCTTAATCCCTTGAAATTTTTACTGGATGTAAACCTAGACAAGAGAAGCCTTTGGACCAAATTTAATGATTTTTTGAATGTTATTTGAAATTTAAGTATTATTTAAAGTTCTGAGGTATTTATTAAATATAAACTATTTTAAATTGGGAAAATTAAGTTTTGTATTTTTGAAAAATCTTCTTGAGGTCAGAGAACCAAGAGGAGAAAATTTTATATTTTTTTGAATTTTATTTGACTAATGGGGATTATTTTAATGAGAATCCATGTTAGCCTTTAAGAAATATTTTTAAGATTGAAAATACAATATCTTTATTTAGAAAATCAAGAAAAATATCCTAATTGTTCCTAAGTGCTTAGGAAGCAATTTAGAACATTTCCATGAATTTTATTAATTTTGTGATTTTTATGGTTTTTTTAATTATTTTAAATATTCAAAATGGGCTCAAAAATCAAGTTTTTATTTTAAACTCCATTTTGTTTTTAGAAAATACCCCTGATCACAGAGAACTCAAAAAAAAATTTTTATAAATTTTTTAGTTATATTTTGATTTTATAAAAATCATTTAAGTGCCAAAAAAGATATTTAACTTGAAAAATTAATTCAGGCAATCAAATGGACTCAAAATGCTTTGAAATTTTTATGGTGAGTTCTATGGATCCCGAACAATAGTGGAGATAAAAAATAAGTCATTTTTTTGTTTGTATTTTTAAAAGTTAATTATCTTAGTGATTTATGGTTTGTAAAGATTAGGTGTATTTTGAATGACTTAGCTCATGAGAAATTTTTCTAAAGGTTCTTTGGTCATCATAAACCTTCCAAAAATTTCCTTAATTTTTATAAGCAACATGCTAATTTCCATAATTAATTTCAACAAATAATGCATATAAATTTGAAAAATATGGATCTCTGTCTAGGCACCTCCTTTGACTAGATAGAGATTTATGAAACCTTTATATTAAATTGGCCCCATCTTATTCAATAAATATGTACATATAATTTATGTATATATTTATTTTTAGAAAAATATGAAATCAAACTGACCCCATATTTTTTCATAGTTTGAATGAAAGAGCATTATACCTTAAATCCTGTATCTATTCCGAAGTATAAACACAAGACTTTAGGATGAGGCTCCATCCATTAAAATAAGGAATATATGAGTCCGTTTGGTCTACGAAACCTTTATATTTGTCGACAAGTTCCCCTATTTAATATAAAGAATTAAATAAGTTATATATTAAACTGGGTTCAGACATGCTTCCTATAAGGGAAAGCCCCTATAATTAATTACATCATAAATGACCAAACTCACCTAAGAAGACTCTCGATAAAAATCAAGAAATATTATCTTCAAGGAGTTTCAAAGGGTAGGACTTTTCAATGAGATTGGACGTAGAGGTGTGAAAGGGGATTTGTTCAAATTTGGAACATTTTGTTGTAGAGTCCA
>NW_018249597.1:93849-94736 GCF_001263595.1 Phalaenopsis equestris
GATCCAGAGGTGAACCTCGGTGACTTCCCAAGCTATCCTAATGTTTGGCTTCAACTTTGAGGAGAAATATTTAAGTGTTTCATCCGACTACTTTTATTAGTTAGGGCTTACATTCATGTGAAACAATCAAACAAATAGCCTGGAAGATGTGAGGATTCAGGTCATGGAGAACGACGACCTCGGAATCCCAAGACGAGTTAGGGCTTATGTTGTATAGTAGGGCTATACAAAGGCCTAAAGATAAGGTGAGGATTTACGTTGCATAAGAAAGAAACCTCGAAGTCCTATTGCTTTGTTGTTTATATCTAAGGAAGGAAGATCAGTTTAGCTAGGGAAGATAAGTTTTACTGCTGAAGATGGATGTGCTGCCCACCACGCTAGCTCCAAGCTCCTCATCGATATGAGTTTGAGTTTTCGGGTGTGTCAGGTTATCATGTCAAATCAGGTGGCCCTATGGTTGAAGTTCTTTAAATTTTCTTGGGGAATGTTAAAGTTGATTAGAGCGACATTGGTTAAGAACCTACGGTTCACTTGTTCTAGCACCACTATTTTCTATTGGATTCACTTAATCTAAATGAACTTACTAAACTCAACTTAATGAGTTCCATAATTTCATTTAGACCGTGAAGCCTCGTTAGCAATCGTAGGTTACCTCCTCCGAGGAATTCCCTATCTTCCAATAGCGACATCTTAATTTAGTTGCAATTATTGTTTTGTGTGATATTTGTGAGTAAATTTTGAGTTGTTTTATATTTTGAATGTTGTGGGGGTGAATTTTATCTTGGTTGATTTTAGTTTTAGTTTTGGTATTGATTTTGTGGCTATTCTGATAGTTTTAATTTTCATGCAGGGTGGCATCGTTGTTTAGCATGCAAGTTTGTATAAAG
>NW_018249597.1:94754-97456 GCF_001263595.1 Phalaenopsis equestris
AAGAAAGACAACACTAAAAATTGTAAAAGTGTACATGGCGAGTCTTCTCATTCCACCACCTAAAACTCAAAAGGCATGTTAAGGCAGTTTATATGAAACGGGGAAGTAAAATTTTGACAACCTACCTAACCCTAGGTCATGTCTAGGTGGGTCCTTATTAATTTGATTAAGGATGATATTTATCAAGCAAAGAATATTAAGCTTAGTATCTCTCTGAGGTATTCAACAGGTTAAGAGGAAGAAGTAGGTCAACTCTTCCCTCTTATAACCTGGTGAAAAGCCTCGAGCTCATTTAAACTTATTATGTTGCTTAATAAATCATTCTCTGAACACCCTAATGCTCAATGAACATTGAGTATCAATTATCCCTAAGAGTAAGGTAATTATCATTTGTAATCTAATTTTGAATATTATGTGGGTGAAGACCCTTAAAGAAGCAAGTTAGCGTTATTGGAACACTTAGCTAAATTTTGGCCCCTATTGGGATTGTAGTGTTTGAAAAATGTTCTAATTTTAATTGTGTTTGTTTTTCTAAACCTCATTTAATCAGTCTTGATTTAACTTAGATTAGTACTAAGCCCTTAAGACCTAGGTGAGTGTCTTTAATACGTGGAGGATATCCAGCAAAGTCCTCCAAATCCAAAGATGTTACAAGAATCGATGATTGAAGAAAATGTTGAAAAGCTCAGGGTTGAGATTTCTTAGTTAGCCCGAGAGAATGGAGTTTCCATTGATGATGATGATGATTTTAACTTCAATGATTACCTTGATGAAGATTTTATGGATGTCCATGTTATCAAGACCAGAGCTGTTGCATCTGTGCATGATGCTCAACCTCTCGTTGAAGAGAAAGTCGTAGATGACCCGCATAGGGCTATTTTCTTAAGGGATGAGAAAATCAACCAAATGAAGAATAGAATGGAAGAGATGGCTGCTGCCATGACCGCCATGGCCATAGTTCCAGGGGCTGTCACAAGTACCACAGTTAGCGCCTCCAAAAGTCAATCAACCGGAGATTATACATATCATAGATGAAAGGAGAGAAGTAGCCTCAACAACTAGAGAATATCAACAAAGAAGGATTCTCCATTAAGTGCCATACCAGAAAAGGAATTTAAGAAAATGGTTGAGCAAGTTCAGGAGGCCTTAGCCCAATATAAGGGCGGTGCATTGGTTTTAAAGGGTAGACCTTACTCGGACGACTTTGATATTGTACCCTACCATAAGGGTTTTGTGTTGTCAAACTTTAAGATATTTGATAGGACTGGAAATCCCAGGCAGCACATAACACATTTTTGAGCCAGTTGTGGTATTACTGGAGGTAACGAAGCTCTACTCTTTTGACAGTTTGTCAGCAACCTGTCAGGAATCGCTTTTGATTGGTATGTTAAACTACCAACGGATCAGTCAAGTCATTCTCCGAACTAGAACAGTTCTTTGTAAAATGATTTGTTGGAGTGCAATATCATGTGTCTATTGGAGATCTCGTATTAGATAAGCAGAAGCCCAATGCGACATTAGTGGACTACATTTTGAGGTGGAGAAACCTTAACATGAAATGTGAACCTCAGCTACAGGAACATTATGCAATTGAGAGCTTACTCAAGAGAATCCATGGGCCAGTAGCTTTCATGCTCAAGGGACTCACCATTAAATCCTTCGAGACGCTACTCTGCAAAGCCAGTAATCTTTAAAAAGAAGTCAAACATATGGATTCTCATGAGAAGTTTGAGAAGTCAAAGACGACCAGAGTATTTGAAAAGAAGTATGGAACAGTGGCAACGATCGATAAAGGAAAACAACCAATGAAGATACATGCAGAAAATTCCCATCAATCATCATCACATCATGCTCGAGAACAGGCACAACAGTATGGCCAGTCCAGCCAGCGACTGCCTCAAGGAGGATGACACCGGACAGAGAATAAGAAAGTATCTGTGGCAGAATGACAGAAAGTAGTGCATTTCTTTGAAGACGAAGCAGTATCTAAGATGTTTAGAAGTCTGATCAACAAGCATGAGTTCAAATTATTAGATCCAAAGAAATATGAAGAGGTCGACAAGAAAGATCAACTGAAGTATTGCCCGTATCACAGATTTCTTGGAAACAATATAGAGGAATGTTTCATCTTTAAAGACTGGCTTGAGAAAAACATTAAAGAAGGAAATGTAATGATCCCGAAACAATATTTAAAAGAACCTAAAAAAGGTTCCATAAATATGATTTCGGTTGAGCCAATCTCTCTAATTGACCCGTATACTGGAAAGGATGGATGGATTATGACTTGGAATAAGGTCAAGAGGATCTTAAACTAGATACAGTGTGCTTTAAGACAAAACTCCATTGTTGACCTCACTTTTGGTTGAGGTCTAGAAACTTCTTTAGTAGCCTAGGTCTAGCCATAGGATTTTCCTATTGACTAGTCTTAGAAAACTAGAAAAGGTACCCTCACCATTAGAAACTCAAAACTCTTTTCTTTACTCAACTTGAAGTTCCACATATTGGTCCTAACCTATAATATTTAGAAGGTGAGATCATTATGAGGGAACTCAAGGAGAGTTCCTATAGGGTTACTTGACCTTAGGTCTGACATTGGGTGTTGGTTTGGAGCTAAGGTACACCATACCCTTATCTACACCCACATTCACTCACAACCCTGAGCTCAAATTTCTAGCCTAGATCCCTTGATCTTTTGGGATACT
>NW_018249597.1:97535-98919 GCF_001263595.1 Phalaenopsis equestris
TGGTGCATTTAGAATGGATATTTATCCAATTCTACTTGAAATACTCCTCTTGAGTCTTTTACCCCTAGGCACCTCCAAATTACCTAACTGCCCTTGGGACCTAAATTTGGCCAAAATTCCCAAATTTTGCCAAAATACCCTAAACTAATTAAAACTCATTCCAAACACTTTGAATATATTCAAATTTGCCAAAACTAACAAAAATGACCAAATTACCAAAATACCCTCCATGGCTCAAAAAAAAAAATCCAAAAATTCCCGAAAAATCCCAGTAAATCCAAAATATTCCAAATTTCATTTTGTACAGCTACACCATGGTCCAATTTTGTCAATTTTACCACCTTTGACAAAAACCCCCAATTAGCCCCAATATTGGTTAACACCCCAAATCTCAACAATTGAATGCCCTAAACCTCAAATTGGCATCCAATTTTTGTTGAAAATACTTTTTGAGGTCATTTTTGACCAAACACAACAATCAATTTGAGCTTAGTCCAAAGCTAGCTCAAATTTGACCCAAATTAGCCCCATATGCCTAATTTGGGTCTAAATACAAATATTATCAAACTCCACCAAATTCACTACCAAATTGATTTCAAAATGACTTTCATCATTCATGAAAGTTGTTCATCATGATGTTTTACACCAAAAAAATAATCAATTTGGACTTAGCCCATGGCTAGCCCAAGTTTGACCCAAACTTAGCCCAACATGCTTAAACATGCTTAATTTAGGTCTAAATCCAAACCCATCAAAACCCATCCAAATTGACCACCAAATCAACCTCAAAACAATTTTCTTCCTTAAGGAAAATTGTTCATCATGATGTTTTACACCAAATATAAAAATCAATTTGGACTTAGCCCATGGCTAGCCCAAGTTTGACCCAAACTTAGCCCAACATGCTTAAAATGGGTCAAAAATAAAAAATCCACTAAATTGATTAACCAATTGACCTCAAAATGACTTTCACCCTTCATGAAAGTTGATCCTCATGGTATCCTACACCAAATGCCATATTTAATTGGGCGAATGGGCATGCTTAACCTAGTCCAAACAAAATATTTGGTCAAATGCACCTTTTTGGACTTATGGTCAAATCCAAATCAATTGAGCTTGGTATGGTCAAATGAGCCTTGCCCTAACTCATCTTAGACCCTAGGGTTGAGTTTAAAGCCAGGAACAAACCCATGGTTAAGCTTGATATTCATCGCTTGGGTAAATTTTTGAAAAAAATTCTTAAAGGGATAATAAAGAGGTTAAATCAAGGTACTTGCCATAACACATGTCCATACCCTATGATGCCATTTTTACTGAGCATCATAAGCTTTAACCATGATCCAACCCTTGGTTAGCCACCTTAACCCAAGATAAAATCCAAAAA
>NW_018249597.1:98952-99597 GCF_001263595.1 Phalaenopsis equestris
TAAAACCCCCCCCCCGGCCATGAATAGTAGGCTGGTAAAAAAAATTTTACTAAGCTTTCCTAAAATACTCAGAGAGCTTCTCTAAGAGCCCCTCAGTACATTTCAATCAAGTTCCCCCTCTCAAATCCACCATGGCAATCCAATTTTGGGCTTGAATTCCTGCCCGAAACCAGGGCAAGTTCCAATCCCAACCTACACAGCACCAAACTACAATTAAATTGGCTCTACACCTTCACAAGAGTGAAAGAAGCCAAAGCCCCATCAAATCCCCCTTCTACAGAGCCTCTATCATAGCTCTAGACCAACACCCAAACTCAGACGTGATCAAATTCATACTTAGGCCTTACATCAAGACCAGGGACTTAATCCCTAGTCTCTTTGGATCATAACGAGCATGCCAAGACCCTCTGATCGAAGCTTCACTTCTCAGAGCAAAGGTATAAAACCTCACCTCATCCCGGGCCTATTTCGATTCTCTATTTAATTAAACTTAATTTAATTGCATGATTACCGTATGGATGTGTTCGTCTCACTTAGACGAGTCCATAGGACCAAACCCGAGGTGATTTGGTTGGGTCTAGACTGAGACTTTTAGTGTGGACGAACACGAGTTCATTCCATTGGGGACGATGGACGGATGCCGTC
>NW_018249598.1:0-1793 GCF_001263595.1 Phalaenopsis equestris
TATATATGTTACATATGCCACGATTTAGTGAATGAACTCATCTCCTGCCAAATCCTCACCAACCCTTTTCTTCTTCTTTGTTGTTAATTATTATTATTATTTTATTTATTTTAATGTTCTTTGTTGCACTAGTGGGCAAATGACATATAATAAATTACGGGAAATGTTAAGAGAATCGTTAAAAGACTCGAAAATTACAATGCAAACCATTGTTATTTAACTAATAAAATAATAAACATTGATATCACCCATCACTTAAATTATTATTCGGATTTATATTTCGGTTTGGATCATTCAACAGGGTTGGAAACCTCAGGATATGTTCGTACAATTTTACTCGTTGTCATGAACTTCGATGATCTTTGTTTCGATCACGCTTGAATCAAAATTATTGTCAAACACTCGTAATTTTATCATGAACAAAAACTTCCTTGATATGTGCGAGTGTTTATTTAGGGTTATTTAAAGGGTATTGGGGGGTTATATCCGCATTATACCCTATGTAACCTCCCTGTAAACTACCTGTAGCCTACAAATATATACAGAAGCGCGGAACTTACTAGAAGGTACAAGTAAGTTACAGGGAGATTGCAGGGGGTATAACGCTGATATAACCCCCCAATACCCTTTGAATAAGCTCTCTGACGTACGCAGCGCTGCGTCCGTCTTACATACGCAAATTTTTCTTTTGATATTGTATCGATACAACTCATTCATGTATAATATGCCATACTAATTTTGTTTTTTGACTTTTTTTACACAATATCATAGAACATTGTTTCAACTAAGAAAAAAATATAATTAAACTTCTTAAATTAACTTGCTTGTAAACGATATGGATAAAATGTTAAATTTTTTAAAGCAAACAAATAAAAGAGAATTCATCTAAGATATACTTAGACTACTATAATGTATTTCTATGATGATAAAATTTATATTTCGAATCGTAATAAAAATCATTTTAAAATATTCTTTTCAGATTTTGTGGCACTAATATTATCAACTTATCTAATCAATATATTTTTTATCGTTTATTACATATACCCATATCATATAAATCTATTTCAAACACCTTATACTTAGTTGAGGTAACTTCAAACTTTTGGTTAATATTCTTGTTTCTCCAAACCCAGCCTAAGTAGATATATCTTTTAACAATCAAATATTCATATCCATACAATATTTCTAGCCCTAGTAAGCCTTTATAAATTTTACTTCAAGCATTTATGATGCTCACTTATCTTATAAAAATGCTGATATACTTGTCTATTTTAACACCCAACTATATTTTTAGATGTTATATCACCATATATATTTGTCTTCCTTAGTATAAAACACCAAAATTTTTAAACTTATGTCACACAAGCATCATCATAACCTCTAATAAAATTAAATGATAATTTGCATGTTACAATTATAAATGTATAGAATTTTAAATATGAACTTCACACGAAAAATCTTTTCACATAGGAGAAAATAACATATATGGTACTAGCTTTGCAAGGAAATAATAGAAATAGAGAAATTATGAGGGTTAGTTTTGATAAAATGATCAACTATGTTACTAAAGATTATAAAAGTCATCTTGCCTTTTAATTGGAGAATAAGAGATTATAAATTGAATAACAAAAGCCCAATTTCCTTTAATTATTGTTATTAGAATGTTAGAGAAATATGAAAAGATTATGGTAGTACTCAATCAACGGTCAAATACTTGACAGTTGGAAGAAACCAACAACGATGACTAAGTATTGATAGTTAAAGGATTAGAAATGAGAGACAATAATTGGGCA
>NW_018249599.1:0-432 GCF_001263595.1 Phalaenopsis equestris
GAGGAAGGGGATGATGAATAGTGGCGGTTGATTGGCCAAAATTACGGTCAAAGGTATTTTTTTGCGAGCTCGCTGTTGGCGGGATCGATGGCATCATTGGCGCGCTCTATTGAATTTTGAACCTGATTCTCGGGAAAAATCTGTCGTCAGCGGCGTCGAGGGCGTCGTCAGCGGGTTCTATAAATTTTGGTTCAATTCCTAAATTTTTGCGATTTCAATCAATTTCAAGCCTTAACGACATCCGTTCAATCATTATAGATATAATTTTAAGTGACTAAATGATGTACTTAACACAAATAAACTTTCACAACAGAAAACATCACTTATATATATAAATTCTAGGGGGTACAATACACGTTACATAACACACCTAAGTTTGGTATTTTCTTAACCTCAACACATTAATTCAGCGTCGCAATCCAAGCCACAACA
>NW_018249599.1:703-1107 GCF_001263595.1 Phalaenopsis equestris
ATCAAAATGTTCTTTCATCCTCCAGTCTAGATGATCGAAGAAATCTGAGATATTATTTTATTGTATTCATGACATTTTGTACATTCTTCTCCAATTTTGTTTTGTACCTCAGGATCGCCAGAGTTTTATCAGGAATTAAGGGTTGAACTGGCAGTGAATTCTGAGATGATTGATCTACTATAATGACCATGTCATTTCATCTTCAAAAGTTGGGAATCTCTCAGCTGGGTCCAAAGGCTTCCAAGGTAGTAGTACCTTTTCCCAATTTTCGTAGGACACTTGGAACTGACTGTAAAGTGAGAAAATTGTGGATAAGTTGATCCGTGAACGATCAGGCCCAAAATCGACTTCACAATTATAGATCCGATATAGATCGACAGTCCCCTTTGGATGCAGTAATTCAA
>NW_018249600.1:0-2383 GCF_001263595.1 Phalaenopsis equestris
CTGTTCGTGAACAACGAACCGTTTTGACAGCCCTATATACTTTTATTTTGAAAAGGTATATTTCACTTCTAAAAAATTAAAATAGTTGTATTTTTATGTGAAATGAAAATTTTAGATGGTAAAGTCAAGATTTAGTTGTTAGACATAATATGTAAATACATAAAAATTGAGTGGTACGTGTGTAAATGTTCCTAATAAATAATGATGGACGGATTATACGGATTGATTAACCAATTAATTACTAGAATTAATATAATTGTTTTTAAGTAAATTATTAGGGAGTGGGATTTTAAATAGCATCAATAATTTAGAATTCCACGTGCATAACTATTGGCAATCCCACGTGCATAACTATTATTATTTAATATTTTTTAAAAAAATAAAATTTTAATTTAGATAATAAGATCCCAAAGCTACATCTTCAAAAACCCAAAATAGGTTAAATTAATTAATGAAAGTCAAGCCAATCTTATAAAAGCCCAATAAAACCCAAATTTATGGGTAATTTTAAAGTCAGAGAGCCTAAACATTCAAAAATTTATAGAGCTTAAATATACGAGTTGATCCTATTAACCCAAAACTGACTAAGATTAGTCAACCTAAGTCAGAAAGTAGTCGGATGACAGGCTCATCATTGTACACTCTCCGCTATAAGTAGGATAATTATTTTATCTTTTCAATTTCACTTTTTCTATTTCTCTCTCTATCTCTTTTTATCTATAGTACATTCCTTAAGTGTGATTGAAGGACAAATCAGGATTTAACAAGTGTAACTAATGTAAGAAGGTAAAATGCGTGTTTACTTGCATAGATTTATCGAATAAAAATATTATAAATGTACGTATAAAAGTTTAGGTGTCAGATATATATGTGAATATATAAGAATTGTGTGGTATTTGTCTATTTTTTTTTGGTTAATCCTAAGTTTTGATAATAATTTTTAATTAGAATTGGTTGTCATCACTTGGTATTTAATGCTCATTTTTTATCATAAGGATATATGACATTAATGCTGGTTGTTGACATTTATTTATTTTATTGGCACCCATAAATCTCTAGTATTAACATATTGCATTAGTTTAAATTAATGGAGATTAAAGCTTATATAATATTAAAACATTAGAGATAAGAATTTTATATTTACATTTTTTTTTCTTTTTGAAAAATAATTTGCTTTTAAGACATATATATCATATTTTTCTCTCTCTATCTTTTACTTCAGCCTAGGGCTATCAGAACGGCTTGTTGTTCGTGAACAGCTCATGTTTAGCTTGTTAAGAAGTTCGTGTTTGGCTCGTTCGATAAGTTAACAAGCCGAATACGAACAAAGATTTGTTGGCTCATATTCGACTCGTTTTGGCTTGAAATACTAATCATCAGTTATATATTTATCTATCTATTTATATATATGTGTCTTCGTTTGGCTTATTGATTGCGGCATTTGGTGTAAGTCCCTCAGGTCGGGGGTTCGATCCCCGCATAGGATCGAATTGCACACCTTAAATGATGTTTTAATATAAAAAATAATTTTTAAATCCTGCCCCAATCTTTAACATCTCTGCCTCAATCTTTAACATCTCATGGCTACGTGATTAGGGTTGTCAAAACAACTCTTTGTTCGTGAACAGCTCATGTTCGACTGGCTAAGCAAACAAGCCGAACATGAACACACTTTTTGATCTCGAAACATAAACGAACTAAACACGAGGGCTCGCTCCTGTTCGGCTCGTTTACCCCCCTACTTCAGCCTTATTACTTTCTATTAACTTAAGATTAAAAAAAAATAGAGAGGACAATTAAAATAAGCTATTTCTTAAAATTTCTTCAATTAGGTTGCTATCACATGTTATTTGGGTTTTGAAAAATTATATATGAATGTTATCAAATATATAGTGATAAAAATATATAAGAAAGCTTTTCAAACTCATTTATCTTTCACTCAATAATCCAAAATACATGTGACATATCACTAATTATAAATATTTTTTTTTTTCTTTATCATTATGCAAAGGATTTTGATAAGCTAAAATATAACATTAAAAATGAGTAATGGGGGTAGGACGAAATATATTAAGACAACAAATATCATCTTTATGAACTAGAATATCATAAAGGTGATTTGATTAAGATATTATAATTACATTATTATTATATCATTAGAGCATTTTAAAATACATTTAATATTCATATGTCAGCCAATGGAACTTTAGCTTCTTCCGATACAATGTCTCATCCATTCTTCACAATGAGGTTTGGTCTTTGAGAAATAATTAACAACATTGTCATCTTACTAAAAATAATTTCAAGCTAAAATTTGACTTTGATTCATAGCAAGGATCGCTTGTCTGACAAAGAGAATCCTAATGAAAAACTTGTTTTTTTT
>NW_018249601.1:0-442 GCF_001263595.1 Phalaenopsis equestris
GGCAACCCATAGTTATCTTTATTTTTATACCCATATTTATCTTTATTTTTATTTCGATTATAGCATTTTTATTTGAAATTATCATCAGTTGTGGTAGTATTGAACTCTACTACTCATATTTACCCTTGAATCATCATAGAAATTGGATCCATAGAAAAATTTGGAACGCATTCGAACAAAAGTGAAACTGTGAAATTTTTTCCTTGGGCGCCGATGGCGGGTTTTTACTGAGAGTCCAGGTAATTAATTCTAAAGGCTCGCCTACGGTGCCATCGATGCCTCTGATGGCGAGAACGGCGGGATGACAGTTTTCGAAGTTTGAAATGACAATTTTTTTGAGGTTTTAGGCGGGAGTTACTCCCTATAAACTTCCAAATTTGGTTCCTGAGTTTGTATTTCCCCAAAACCAAATTGAAACTCCACCAAATTCATCCCTATGGCG
>NW_018249602.1:0-366 GCF_001263595.1 Phalaenopsis equestris
TATTTCACTTGCTTAACTTTTCTGTAGAAGTTGTAACATTTACCTTTTACAGGTACAATTTTTGTACTTTCTATCATATCGATCCTTTATATATGTCAAATTAGTAAATTTCTTCTCCATTTTCTTTATTATTAAGGGACTCTTTCGGGCGGCTTATTTGATTCGGTGTTGTTTTGAAAACGTATCTGACCTGTGTGGGCAAATTGTGTTTTGGCAGTTTATGCGTTTTCAAAACGCAGAAAACAGCGTTTTCACACCGCACCTAAATAAGTGCGGTGGCAATTTACTGGCAACGGTCTGACTTTTCCAAAAAAGTAAAAATTTGTAATACCCACTGCACCTAGTTTATCAGCAGATTATTTTTAA
>NW_018249603.1:0-344 GCF_001263595.1 Phalaenopsis equestris
TGCTAGGAATCCTTAGTTGCAATCTGATTGTCAATTGAACATTATATGGTGGGATATCAAGATTTTGGATGCTGAACCATTGGATCGAAATCCAAATCAGAGCCGAATAAGGATGATCCACTAGCAAATAAACTAAATGATTTATAAACATAAGGGCCATGCACATTACTTTTCTTGAACCTAAACAAAATAATGTCGCGTCACTTAGAAGCCCCACTTTGAATCAGTATCATAAAAGGGATTGTTATCATGGCCGTTCGATTCATAGAAATCTACAAGGAGCTTTTCTCATGATTTGAAATTAAATCAAGTTATTATTTTTTGAAGTTTTGATATTTCAATTT
>NW_018249604.1:0-990 GCF_001263595.1 Phalaenopsis equestris
ATGAAGATTATTTTGACCTAAATTCAAAAGCATTAGACTAGTTTAGCATTTAGGTAAAATTTCAAATTAATCACCAGACTGTTTATATGAGATTTAAAATTATTTTATTATTATTTTAAAATTAATCTCTAACTCGTTGCCATTTTGATTCTTCTACTTTTTGACCATATATTCTTTAATATTTCAATAAACATTAGAATTAAAACGATCTTATTTAAATAATTAGAAATCATTTTGAAAGTGCCCTTTTTTTTTAATTTGTAAGAATTACATGCAAACAACAACTTTAATAAATTTAAATATTGGGGATTAAGATTTTAATTTTTAAATTTATAACATTATATATACCAATGAAAGTTAAAAAAATAAAATTTCCAAAAGAAAAGTTAAAAAAATGAAAGAAAAGTTGAAAAAATAATTATATTTTTATATGATAATAAAACTTTGAGTGGTATGAATGCATATAGCCAATCATACTTTTTTAAAAGGAATTTTTCATGCATACCATACAATTTCTATGTATTTGCGTATTTAAACAGATAATTTGGTATAGTTAACTTTGTTGCAAGGCCTAAACCAGTTGAAGGTCGAATTTCACAATAAAACAACATACACTCTTATTTGAGAGTCTTCTAATATCAACATCAGTGTACATACACTCAAAGGATAATAATCTAAAGATCCCCATTTTAATATTAAAAAGCAAATCTTCATTGAGTGAAGCCTTGATCAACTGCTTTTCTTGTTGAAGCAACTACCTAAAAAACAATTCTCAGTATCCAATAAATTTATACATTTTTTTTTGGGCATTTACATAAATACCACCCAATTCTTATATATTTACACATCTAGCACCTAAAAAATCTAAAATAAAGTGAACATCAAGTTTTAGGTGTTAGATATGTAAATACATGAGAATTGTGTGGTATGATATGTATGCAATTTTTGCCTTTTCTTTCTTCGGGGGTCATTTACATACAACACAACTCT
>NW_018249605.1:0-934 GCF_001263595.1 Phalaenopsis equestris
AATGAAATTACACTTTAAAGAAATGTTATTTTCAAGATTACTTTGTAGGAAAATCTGTTAGGAGCGAAACACAACTAAAACGGGGTGAAACGGTGCTGAAACAAAGTCAAATGAAGCAAAATGGTGTAGTTGTTGTAGAGTGGTGCATGATGCTCCAAACCGGTGCCTGATGAGCCAAAATTCAGAGAACTGGCGCATGATGCCCCAAAATTGGTGCATGATGCGCCAGAGATGACTTCTGGAGGATTAAGGCGTTTCGGGATGAATTTTGGGCAAATTTTCAGACGGACATTTGTTCTAAACACCCTTTAGAGTGATTCAACGTATTTAGACACTTTAGAAGATTATTTTATGAACGAATATGTCTCTTGGCTCAATGGACATTTCTTTTGAATTCCAAAGAGTTGGGTTTTGGATAAAATTTTGCAAGTTGGCAGCCCTTTATAAAAGAGAGGGAATTCTAGGGCTTGAAGAGGAATTTTGGGTGTGTGTGTGTGTGTGTGTGGCATGGAGAAGAAGAATGCAAGAGAGAAAGAGAGAAAGTTAAGGGCATGGAGATTTTCTTCAAGTATTGTAAGAGGAGAGGGAAGGTGACTTCATTACATTTCTAGGAGAGAATTGAGAGTGCTTGTAATGAGAGAAATGCTTGAAGAGAACTTTTAGGAATTTGTTTGGGAATGATTGTGAGATTAGTTGTGCCTTTTATTTCTTTTGTGTTGTAACTTTTTTTTATTAATGAAATCTCTGTTTTGTCGTATCATTCTCATGAATTTTGAGTAGTCTTCTTTATCCTTCTCCCTACCTTGAGATATGATTTTGTAAAGAATTGATTTTGTTTTATACAGATTTAAATGTGAATAATTTGTGATGATTTGAACCCAGATTTTCATTTACTTTTCGATTTAGCCAATTGAGAGGTTAAAATGTGTTGAGA
>NW_018249606.1:0-477 GCF_001263595.1 Phalaenopsis equestris
TAGACATGATGTTCTCATAAAACAACCAACCATATCGTCATATGACTCAAGAAACACCAAAATACATGGCTATGGAAAAGTTGATGACACTCTAATAAAAGAACCGGTTGAAGCGGCCAAATTGTTTGAGAGGCTTCAAAACCAAATGGCTACAAGACCTGATGTGCCTCAAAATGATGTCTTGTCATTAAGGGTCAACCAAGTAAGGTGATAGTTCTATTGATTAAAACATGAAATGATCAAGGAGGTATGTTGTTGACCTCACTTTTGGTTGAGGTCTAGAAATTTCTTTAGTAGCCTAGGTCTAGCAATAGGACTTTCCTACTGACTAGTCTTAGAAAACTAGAAAAGGTACCCTCACCATTAGAAACTCAAAACTCTTCTCTTTACTCAACTTGAAGTTCCACATATTGGTCCTAACCTCTAGCACTTAGTAGGTAAGATCATTATGAAGGAACTCAAGGAGAGTTCCTATAG
>NW_018249606.1:525-839 GCF_001263595.1 Phalaenopsis equestris
CACAATACCCTCACAATACCCTGGCTAAGACCAATACATGGGGACCCAAAATGGAGATTTTATTGGTCAATGACTCATTCAAAATGGTTCTCTACCCAACTGCACTTGAAATACCCAAATTTGGCCAAAATTCCGAAATTTTGCCAAAATACCCAAAACTGATGAAAACTCATTCCAAACACTTTGATTACATCCAAATTTGCCAAAACTGACAAAAATTTCCAAAAATGGCCAAATTACAAAAATGCCCCTCCATGGCCCAAAAATCCAAAAAACTCTAAAAATTTCCAAAAAAATCCCAATAAATCCAAAAT
>NW_018249607.1:0-2274 GCF_001263595.1 Phalaenopsis equestris
CTTCTAAGACCCAAACTTCCATTCTTCCAGCAACACTTTGCCCCGAATGTAGGTACAGCTCTTTCATTCAAATATGCAATTTTTTCTTCTTCGATTCAGCTCCAAGTCCTCTACCGCAATCTCCAACCAGCTCAAAGAAAGAAACATTTATCCCCACCAAATACACTCATAATTATGCAAACTTTTCTGGTGCTCGACGGCGGTCAGCGATGGTCAAAGAAGATCAGTTGTGCTCGACGGTGGTTGGTGGTTCAGATCCTTCTCAAACCTTCAAACTCTCCCTCAAGTCTCAAACTCTCCTCCCTATGGGTGTAAACGAGCCGAAGCTCGTGTTCAACACATTAACAAATACTACTATTCGTGTTTGAACTGTTTATATTTCTAATAAAAAAAAATTGTTCATGTTCAATTAGTTTGTTCACAAACAAAGTGTCGTTTTACCAACCCTAGTCACACATGCAGTCGTTAGGGGAGTAAACAAATTGAGCTTGAGCGAGTCTAAACTCGACTTGTTAAAAATATTATTATTTGTGTTTGGTTTGTTTATATATCGAGCTCAAAAACTTTGTTCGTATTTGACTCGTTTGCTTATCGAGTCGAACACGAGCTGTTCACGAACAATGAGCTATTTGGACAACTCTAGTCACATAGTCGTAGAATGTTAAAGGTAGGGCAAGATTTCAATCTTTTATTTTCTTTAGGATATTCATTTAAATGGTACTTAATATATTTTTATTCTATTTTTAATTTGTAATTGTAATTGATTATAATTCTTGGTAGCATTGTAATCAAGTAAATTATTTAAAAATAATACTCACTATGTATATATATAATTTTTTATTTATAGTCAAAACGAGTGAAACACAAACAAACAAATATATATATATAATTTAATTATTTAATTTTCGTGTTCAACTAGATTATACATCGAGCAAAAAAAAAAAATATTTGTGTTGGGCTTGTTTGATTAGCGAACAAATCGAACACGAGCTAAAAAAATTTTCCAAAGCGGTGAAATGGTTTGATAGGAGGCTCAATTTATTTCAAATTGGATCAATATTGGTACCGCTGTGTCTGTATTGTCGAACCTGTCAGTTTGACTGTAAGTTTCCTGAAATCGGAGCTCTTGATGACCTTAATCAAAATTTGAATGTTTCATGCTCAAAAGCTTGGCTCGAGATCCGTGTTATATCTTGAGATTCATGTTGTATCATAAACATTTATTGGAGGTATATCAACTATAAAGAAAAACTCTCTAAATTTAATATATTTTTAAATATTTTTATATTAATATTACTTTAAATGGGCCGGCTCACGAGCTTCCGAACCGAGTCAAGTCAGTGCTAGCCAGAGCTTGGCTTGTTAGCTCATCAAACTCAATTCACGAGTCGGCTCACGAGTTCGCTTCACTAACTTACATGGCCCTATTCTTATAGCTTCAATTAGAAAAAAAATTAATAAGTATTCTTAAAGGATATGTTTGGTAGCACATTATTTATAGGATCTAACTACGAGTTTAACTTGAATCTAGTCAAAAATAATAATGATAAAAATTAAATCCAATATTTCATTAATTTCAATTTTCTTGGTCTTCATCTTATTCTTCATGCGCTTCATCATTTTTGAGATGTAAATCTGAATTTCATTTATCTTATTGTGAATTCCGCATACCCTCACTATCTCTTCTCATCACTAACAAAATTTAATAAATCTGAATATACGAGATTTGAATCCTATTTAAGAAAAATATTTAAAATCCGTTCCTTGCAGTTTGTCTGTTTGAGTAAATTATATTTTGACAATATTTTAAAAAAAATTATGATTAAAATATGTATTTTTCCGCAATTTTTAATAAAGATCTTTAGCAACGACAGTCTTTCACCTCCTAAAAGAGCTATTTGGGATGGTGGACAACCTATGACTTAAATACTATTTTTCGATCCTATATCTAGCCGATGTGAGATTTTTTGTCCGTGACATTTTCCTCCACCCAATCATGTGATGCTTTCATCACGGATCTGCTTCTCCAAAGGTCCCAGTGGACCATGGAGAGTCCACACACCTGGTATACAGTAATCTGCTCTGATATCATTGTCACCTCGCAAAAGAGTTCTTTGGGGTGATAGGCAGCCTAGGAATTAAATATTATTTTTCGAAATATTTTTCAATCATACACCTTGCCGACATAAGATTTTTTGTAGTAACAAGCCGCCCCAGAACAGTACTTTAATAAACAATAAGTAATTTAGTTTTATTTTCAGGACTATTTATATT
>NW_018249608.1:0-523 GCF_001263595.1 Phalaenopsis equestris
AAAGTCGACTTCCACCACCACTATCTAGATTGATTCCTGTTGTAGTCCACTGCTGTCGGTTGCCATCAATAATATCAACACTCACCATCAAAAACTCAAATATTTGTTATCACCATCATTATCATCACTATTATCATCACTACTAATGACAACAATCAGTATTGTCAAGAACATCGATGCCAACCTTAAGATCATTTGCAAAAAGCCCATCATTATCACCAACTTTGATGTTGAAAGACTCCATTGATTGTAATACCCACCTTAAAAGTTTATAAACACTTCTAAAAAAAGACCAATCAAGAAAATTATTTGTTTGTTTATTAGTGACATTTCAATGCCTCAAGTCTCTTATTTTTCAATCATATACATTATTGTTCTCAATTTATATCTATTATTTTATATTGAAGCACCCTATATCCATAACAAAAAGCATAAATTATAATATAGAATTTGTACTAATGTTGTTCAAAGTTTATGATTTTTTTTTTAAATTTTCATAGATAAAATTCCTATATCTTGTGAG
>NW_018249609.1:0-538 GCF_001263595.1 Phalaenopsis equestris
TGTCTAGGTGCACAATTTGAGCATTTTTCTAAAGAGATAGAAGATCTCTGGATAGAGATATTAATTTTCTAAATTTTTATGTAGTTTTTGTTGATATAATTATAGAAAATTGTATGCGGCTTAAAAAATTCTACAAAAATTCATGTAAATTTCCTTTGGCCAAAGTAGTCTTAAGAAATGATTTCATGATTTTTAAGAATCTTAATTTGCTTAAAACATTTAATTTAAAGCACACAGAGATTAAAATCACTTGATTTTTATTCTCCATTGTGTTCCATGAGTCAAAAATATTACCATAAAAATTTCAAGTTATTTGGAGATCATTTAATATTTTTAATTGATTTTTAAAAGTGACCATCAAATTTGAAACTTAAATGATTTTTAAAAAATCAAAATATAACTCCAAAAATTATGAAACTTAGTTTTTTGAGTTCTCTCATATCAGGGGGATTTAATAAAAATAAAAATATATTTAAAATAAAAACTTGATTTTTAGGTTATTTTTAATTATTTTTAATAATTAAAAAATAAAAAAAAA
>NW_018249609.1:594-799 GCF_001263595.1 Phalaenopsis equestris
AGGAATTATTGGAATATTTTTCCAAGATTTAAAAATAAAGATATCTATTTTTAAGCTAAAAAATGATTTTTAAGACTTAAAAATAGAATTTTCACCAAAATAATTCTAGAAAAATAAATAAAAATCAGGAAAATATAAAATAAATTTTTCTGAGTTCTTTGACTTTCTACAGATTTTCCAAAAATATAAAACATACTTTTCAACA
>NW_018249610.1:0-524 GCF_001263595.1 Phalaenopsis equestris
AGTGGAGGAGCCGGCTAGAAGCAGAAAACTAGCCTGGAGGGCTGGACAGCAGGCTTGCTGTAGGAGGAGAGGGCAGAAAACATTTTTTGTGTTCGAAATATAAATGAGTCGAACGCGAACTGCGGTATTTTTTAACGAGTCGAACACGAACTGCGGTATTTTTTAACGAATCAAACACGAGCTGACCCTTTACACTTGCTTGATGGTGTGGCAGCAAGCCAAGGAGGGGAAGTCGGGAAAGATGATCACTGTCTCGAGAGAGGGATGCAACCAAAGCACCACCCAATCTATTGAATAGAGCCCTCGAAAGGAAAAACAAGACGCCGACGGATATCCTAGACATAAATCTAAAATCAATCGCGCACAAAACATAATCCTACTACAGAGAAATAACATATAAATAGAAAATGGATAGGCGGGAAACGAAACAAGAAGGGTGGGAATAATTCCCGTCCAATGAAAATAGGAAGTGAGGCAAATTCAGCCTTTTGTTGGACCGAACCCTCTCCGGCTGAACCGGCTGG
>NW_018249611.1:0-451 GCF_001263595.1 Phalaenopsis equestris
AAATTGAATGTGAATTTTTTTTTAAGTTCTAACATAAATCTCTTTTACGAAGTGTAAGTATAAGAATTATCACTCAATTAGTTGGTCCAGTACTTACATTATTTTTTTTTACACAGATCCTCTTGGAAATCAAAAAGCTAAAATTAAGGATAAGACCAAAATAAGTTGAAGAATCTAATCAACCAAAACAATATTAAAACTTTGAAAAATAAATGACCAGGACAAGTTTCGAGGATAAAGCAAGATGCCTTTTTTAAAGTAATTAGAGCTTGGTATTTTGTCAGATATTTATCATTTACATACAGACCATACAAATTCTATGTATTTACATATCTAATAGCAATATTTGCTAACTTTTTTTCCAAATGAAATGCAACATTTTATGACATCGAAGCATTATAAATATAAATGTCGACTTTTAAGTAATAAATATGTAAATACAAAAAATTGT
>NW_018249612.1:0-2066 GCF_001263595.1 Phalaenopsis equestris
AAGCTGCCAAAACGCAGTTTACCCAAACAAGCCAGCTGCGTTTTCATTCTCCCTTCCGAACCCCTTAATTTCTCTCACAGTCTCGTTGATTCCCTTTTCTAGTTTTATACTGCCTTCTCTCGGACATCCCTTCCTCTCTACCGGAAACTCTCACATATGTTCCCTTCGCCCTTCTCTTCCGCTTTTGCCTAAAACTAAAACCATAGCCTTTGTGGAAAACTCGCATGATGTGCATTTAGAGTGGCTAAAATGGCAGAATCATGACGTACATTGCCTTCTCAGAGTCATCCCTTTGTAACCCTCACCTTTGTCCCTTCACTACTTCTTCTGATTTTTTCCAAAAACATCGCCTTTTTGACCGAACTCTCGTGATATAGTTGTGTTTAGAGCTCGCTAGGAAGGCAACTGATGTGCAGAAAAGATCGCTTAAATTTTTTTTTATGTTTTACACATTTTTATGGATGAAATTGCACTTAACAAAAAAATATTTTTCATGTTTTTTTTGTAGGCACAACAGGTGTTGCATGTGGAGCAATGTGTTGCAGACTTACAGACTCAAAAATCAGATATTACTGATACGACACGTACACTTGAATAAGCCCCGAAAGTGTGAGAGCAGCCGGAAGCGGTATCATCAACGACGAGTTTTTGACATATGAAAACCAGCAAAATTACATACAACTTTCTCCTCCTTTCGAAACTATTTAGGAAGGTAACCCTATTCACACCATTCTTTCTCATTGTTCTTATTTTAAATTCTCTATGCTTTGAATTATTTAACTAGATGGTTATTCTAAGAATAAACTAGAAGATTTTAGTTATTTTAATATCGTTCATAAGATTTTTTTATTTATTTAGTGAAATGATGGCATTGAAATTATTAAAATTCTTATAACATTCAGTGGAGGAGTAATGATTGGCTTGCTTCAGACTATAAGTGCAACGGCTACTTGTTTCTTATGTTGAGCTATGCCTACCTGCTTCTTAACATTACATTTCTTACTTCTCCATAAAAACATACTTTGCTTATAATAATATGCGTTTGTATTTAATATGTTTTATTTCTTGTGTTGTTGTATACTTATTTCTATGATTGTATAAATTTAGGTGTTTTTATTTAGTTTCTTCATAACAAATAATAAATGTTTCTTGAAAGATTTACATTCATACCACTCAATTCTTATATATTGACATATCTAATATTTAAAGTTTGATTTTTACATGTATTAGCCGCCTTATCTATGCATGAAAATGTGTATTTTGCTGTTAAGAAGTTGAAAAAGTGGTACTTTTATGTTATTTAATATGTTTTGGTGGTATAAATGTTAAAAACAAACTTTATAGCTTTATATGTAAAAACAAACTACCTTAATTAACTACAGGGTTTTCATCCATGAGAAACTCTCCATGAGAAACTAAGAACCGAGACGTAAAATAAATCATATCTAATCCTTATATTAGATAAATCCATGAGAAACTAAGAACCGAGAGGTAAAATAAATCATATCTAATCCTTATATTAGATAAGGGAACTTGTTGGTCACACATAAAAGATTTCGCAGATTAAACAAATGTCATGGATTCTTTGTTTATATAATCAAGTTCGTTGTCAAGTGATATGCTTACCTTTCAAGGTGATATATTACTTATAGTGCTATGTTCTGTTGTTTAAACTATTAAATATATGAGATCTATTTGGTCTTATTTTTTTAAAATTAAGATACTATTTTTCAAAATCAATATTATAAACATATATATTGAATTTAAACTATTTTCAAAAGCAACTGAAAAAAATTCCGACCGACACTTACCTGATAATATATTTTTTATTTGCAAATTTAGTAACATTTTTCTATGTTTTTCTAAGTTTCCTCTTAATCTCCATTTTTTATCATGATCATTTTCTAAGGTTAATTTTACCCATTTCTTCCAAAGACTTTTACTAGCATTAGCTTTCATTATGACAATTTTGAAATTTTAGATGCTAGATATACAACTTAAATACAAACACAAAGTTTAGATGTCTTACATTAGTTTTGGAGGAGTTTAAGAAATTGGAAAAAAAA
>NW_018249613.1:0-310 GCF_001263595.1 Phalaenopsis equestris
TATCCATTCAGATTTGACAAAAATAACTGCTTGTACATTTGTGTTTGAATTCGTGAGCATATTCGTTAAAAGGGATAATTACATAAGCACGAAAAATATTATTATTTTTTTATCAAGAGTATTTTTTAAAACAATAAAGTTGATGTATTTGCTCGTGTAACGATTAAATTATTGCGAATTTAATATATGAGTTAACATTGTATTATGACCTTTGCTATTTGAGTGAGAATTTGAAAGATGGATAAAAGAGAGTGCTTGATTCGTAAATAACAATGTTTTAGGTGTCTTGTATGTAATCGCCCTACTTAAA
>NW_018249614.1:0-479 GCF_001263595.1 Phalaenopsis equestris
TGTAGTATGATAGGGTGCCCATAGATGTTTATCACGTCCTGTTAGGGAGACAGTGGCAGTTTGATCGCAAGACACAGCATGATGAATTCAAAAACACCTACTCATTCACGAAGGAGGGAAAGCGTATAATTATCTTACCAATCAAGCATGTTGGAGTAGCAGACATTCATGAGGCAAAGAACACTGTGGTCCCACACGTCACCTTTCTACGGTCAGCACAGAAAGGCCCAATAACGATGGCCTTAAACGTGTTATAGGGGACGAAGGAGGAGACTAAGGGTTCGTTTGGGGCAGCTTATTTGGTGCGGTGGCGTTTTGAAAACACACCTGACCTATTTGGATAAACTGCATTTTGGCAGCTTATGCGTTTTGAAAACGCTGAAAAACAGCATTTTCACACCGCACCTATCTAAGTGCAGTGCAAGCTTTCTAGCAGCGGTCTGCCTTTTTCAAAAAAATAAAAATTTGTAATAATCATC
>NW_018249615.1:0-900 GCF_001263595.1 Phalaenopsis equestris
ATTATTATTATTATTATTATTATTATATGCATTAGTTTCTTGTTGTTTCAATGTTTTTCACCAACCACAACTGTTGAAGATCCTACATAAGCGATGATCTGTTGAGACAAATTCAACTGCAGTGGCCACTATAAACTAAATGTTTGCTCTACTTCACTGCTTGATGTTCTTGGGCCAACTCTGCCTCTTGCTTCATAGCCACCCCACCTAAGCTTCTCAAAGAAAAACTCTTTGCCAGCTAAAATAAATGATGCACGATGAAAAAGGGCCTAAAGGCCTAAAGAACACATTTACATGCATAGTTACACGTTTTTTTTATAAATTAAAAACTTTTGATGCAATTTCATGGATATATTGTTTTATTATGTAAGTTGGATACACAAATTTTTTGCATTTATTCATATGAAATTTAGGTTTTATTTTTATGTCCAACAATGCAAATGAAATCATGGGGTTCGTTTAGTTTATTTAGGGCTATTACCGTCTTCATTTATTTTTAAATTTTCAAATGAAATCATGTGGTTTGTTTAGTTTATTTAGGGATATTACCATCCGTATCTATTTTTAATTTTTCATTATTCTTTTCATAGCGAGTGTTAAATCCATCTCTTCAGATTGGCCCAACATTCAGAATACCTTCATTCGGTCTTCCTAAGGAGCGTAAGAGCCCGCTTATAGAGAACTGTCCTCTTTCTATAGTTTTATAATTTAATTAGCTCAACAGTCTAAACGAATCATTCTGCATATACCATAAAGGGTTCCAACGTTAGCTACTTTTATCTCATGATAGACAGTTGGAATTCTCTTTTGCTAAGGGTTTTCTTGCCTGGTGCTTGTCTGACTATCTGACTGTCTCCCCCGAAAAGCCAGCCTCTTTTGCCCATACTAAGGACGATAATG
>NW_018249616.1:0-8732 GCF_001263595.1 Phalaenopsis equestris
CTGCTGGTCAGAATCATGGCCAAGAGAAGCACCTAGAAATCCCTAATCAAAGAAGGATTGTCATTGAATCATTCATCTCAGGAAATTCAATTTCAAATGAGATTGAAATTTGAAACATTAATGATTAAAAAAAAAATCCTTAGATAACACTGAACTACTTACCTCAGCAAATTGTATGTTGATTCGATCCGGGATCTCCCGCTGGAGCAGCACCACACCGGCACTGACCACCATCTCCAGATCCTCCCGACGCACCTTCTCCGGCCATCCCTTCATGTTCGCACCTCCAACGATGATAATAGAGTTCTGACCATCAGGCTTCAGCATGACTACAGCAAAGCCCGTAGGAACTGCAAAGACTCGCGCGAGGCGGTCAAGCCGAACACCACCACCACGGAGCGCATCCTCAATAAGTCGTCCATGCGCATCATCGCCGATCTGGCCTACAAAGTAGGTCGGGTGCTCAAGGCGGCCACCGCAACATGCCTGATTAGCACCCTTCCCGCCGGGGAGGGTCTGGCCATCGCGGGCCGCGACAGTCTCGCCTTCTTTGGGAAGCCGGTCTATCTCGACGTATATGTCGGCGTTTGCGGAGCCGACGACGACAACAGGTTTGTTGATGTCAGCCGAGAGATCCGAAGTGGAGAGGGTGGCGGCGGGGGTAGCAGGAGAGGGGAAAGTGAGGCGAAAGGAGACATTCGATTTAGGGTTTGGAGTGGTGATACGGGAGGAGAGGAGCCGGCAAGAGTAAAATGGAGCGCTATGGAGCTGAGAGAAGACATTCATCTTTCAACGATGGGTTCTCCCTCTGTATTCTTTATTAGAATGAGAAGGAGAGACGATTCAGAATGTCCATATTTGATTAAATTATAGGGAAAATAAAAAACAGACCATCCAAAATATTCATATTTACAAGAAACTACCTCTGTGATTTTTTTGAATTCCTTTCTCGGTAGCGTGTAAACGAGCCGAACACAAGCGAGTCTAGACTTAACACGTGTTTGGCTTGTTTATATTTCGAGCTCAAAAAATGTCTTCAAGTTCTGCTCGTTTGCTTAGCGAGCACGAGTTTATCACGAACAAAAAGTCATTTTGACAACCTTAATCACGTAGCCGTAAAATTTAAAGTATATATATTTCAAAAAGAAATCGGTATTTGGCTGAGACCAAGATACTGATTTTGAATGCGCTAGGTCCTATGATGAGAGTCTGCATCATGTGCATAAATATTCGAGAACCCAACGCCACTGGGAATCAAATCCACGACGAGTCGAACATGAATGAACAAAATCTTTGTTCGTGTTCGGCTCGTTAACTTAGCGAACGAGCCAAACACGTGCTTCTTAACGAGCTGAACACGAGCTGTTCGCGAACAACGGCCGTTTTGATAGCCCTACAGTTCTCACGATCAAACTATTGAGAATTATTCAGAAGTGAAAAATATGTGTTGGGGTTTACTGTAAGTCCCCTCAACCCTAATATTTGAGCGAGAATTTAAAAAATGGATAAAAGGGAGGGGCTGTTTGTGAATAGCAAATTTTAGGAGGTCCGATTGTTGTCTATTGTGCTAATTTTAAAGTAAATATAATCTTCCTCTAACCAGATTGTGACCTGCTTGTTGTCGTTCACATTGCTTCGTTGTCTCGCCTGATCAACAAGTGATGACACAGTGATGCTTGAACCATTCCCTTGTTCTTGCAACATCACTGTCTTACCTTAGCCTTAGGCTTCGTTTGGGGACAGCTTATTAGCTACGGTGACATTTTGAAAAGCCGGAATTGTGTTTGTTACATCACTTTTTTCTTTCGTGATTTTACCTATTTGCCTGAAAGAACCATCGCTTCACGACTAAAACTTCGTGATATAGTCATGATTAGAGCTAGAACAAAGGAATCACGGCATAGAAGGGCCTCTGAAACTCTCATCTTTTTTCCTCATTCCTCTCTGCTCTTACTCGAAACCACTATGGAAGGTAACCGTTGTCGGTCTTCCCCTTCCGTGCCCACCTCTTAAGCTCTTCTAAATACTGTTAATTTGTCTTGGACTGAAGGCGATACGGAGGAAAACCAGATTAAAGAATTTGTAGGAAGTGTACACTGCAGATGATATTTTCTTTTTGTTTGCCAAACATTATGGAAAAGCAATTTTTAGTTTGCTTTTTATCAAAAGCATTATTTCAATTGTATATATAAACTTCTTAGTGTTGTATGTGTGGGAAGCTGGTGTAAATATCCCACATAAAGTTTACTCTTGTGCTGTAAAGGAATCAAAAAGTTGTGCGTAATCATAGATCTCCTCTGAGATCAGATAGATCAGTAGAATCATATTGGCATTTAGGTTCTTTTTTGGCTACTACAGTGATAGGGAAGGTGTTTAACATGGATTGAAGCTATGATCTTGAACGAGGTGTCTGTAATAGTTGAGTGCCTAAAGTACAAAAATACTTGAGTAGAATGTGGCAGTGGCAGTCAAGGAGGGAGGATGGTGGAATGGTGCTTGTAGAGGGTGTTGCTTGTAGAGGGGGGAGTGGAATGTTGTTTCTTAGAGAGGAGGTATAGGAAGAGGTTGAGGAAGGGGTTGTTGGAGCAACAAGTGAGGAGGGACAATAGGTCACTTTTGGGGTGGGTCGGGGGTGTTTAGAATAGTTGGAGTCAAGGTAATTTTATTTTACATTCTATCCGACAGAAAGAACTTCATTGAATTCGCTTTCAGTTGGCGATGTTCTGATTGAGGAGAGGTTGAGGAGACTATTGTTTGAGTAAGGTGGGACAAGAGGTCACAGGGACAAAATTATCACTTATCCAGAAATAGCTGCAAAACAGCTGTTTTTCAACTGCATAAACCAAACAGTCAGCCAGCTTATCCGGATAATTTGTTTATTCAGATAAACTGTTTATCAGTAGATTATTGATAAGCTGTAGCTGCTCCAAACAGACCCTTAGGTTTATGGTTTGGGAGAGATTGCCTACCTCTCAAATTGTTGGTGTTTATTCTTTATTTTTATGTTCATAATTGTATTATTTGCTTTGGAGCAATAAACTATTTATTTTACCCTAATTTCTACATAGAATCCTATTAGTACACTTGTATCCCCCTTAAAGATAGCAATGATCTATGATGCATCCATACATAATGACAAGGATAGGTTATCATATAGGCTCAAACATTCATTTATTGAAAAATATAGGATATGGATATGCATTGGGCATGACATGATAGTATTGTATTTTAAAAAATATAAAATTAAAATTATCGTTAAGTAGCTATTAAGTTATTTTAGTAATTTATTTAAAAACAAAAGAGAAGCGATTACCTAATTTATGTTATTGATGTAATATACTTTTAAAATTAAAATTTATCATTTAAGGAACACATGTCAAAGTGTTCATTTTTTTTTAAATTTTATTGGACGTAAATGACATTTTTGGCACATGTCTAGCACACGTTGGACTAATGTATGTCTGTTTGACATGCTTCGTTATTATGGGGTTGAGGTTGATCATAGTCAATCCTTCGTGTAAGTTCTATGAAACCATTATGGTTGTCGTAAAATAAATAACTTATAAGAAAAAAAATATATATTTCAAATTCTTATATATCAAATTACTTGAGATTTGGTATCATCTAAATGACAACAAGCCATATATTGGCAATTTTGGCTTTGTAATCAACACAAATTAAAAACGAAAGCCCAATGCATACCTTACCTTTCAAAGTTTCAATCAAATGTGCAAAACCAATTATTGAATAGTTTAAATGACGAGATAAAAAGATGAAATCACCTCGAAGAGAAGAATCAGGCCAATGTTACTATGAGTGCTCCCTTCGGGAGTAGTCATTGACTTTGTGAAGCTCTCTAAGAATGCACTTTTAACAAGCACTCATGAGTAGAGAGAAAGATTGAAAACTCACCTTTATGTTTGATGTTCACTGCATGTCTTTGTGTTCTATTTGTAGTTTACTACAACAACAACTACAACAACAAGCCTTTATCTCACTAAGTGTGGTCGACTACATAAATCTTTTTCTCCATTTTGTTTTAGTGAGGGTCATATTTTTATTTAATTGTAATAAATTAAGATCATTTTTTATACAACTTGCTCGAGTCTGTTTAGGTCAACTTCTATAATGCTCTTTCACTCATTCTCTATCTGCCTTTCTTAACGCTCTATACATTGGGTGTGTACTCCAGACACATTGGGATTCAACTTCCTTAAAAGTGCAGTGAGCGTAGAAACATGTCATCAACAAGAAGAGGAGTTTAGCAACAACAACAGAAAGAATCCAACCAAAGTAACATGGCACAAGCATCATGCACCAAGGAGTTCATGGAAGAATTCGTCAAGCAAGGCTCACAAGACTTGAGGACCCAAATCACCAATCAAATGGCAGGACAGTTCACAGAAGTGCTCAGGGTGGTCGCTGCACTTGCGACGACCCCATTTCCAGAAGGAGAACCGGCCTAACAATAGGCACTCAACCCCCCTCAAGGGGAATCACCAACAAACAATGGGATAAGAATGATCCACCTACTGGAGAAGCCCGATGATGGTTATATTAGGATAACGCCAGATCTGCCCCCTAGGAAAAAAACCAACCGATACGAATCGAGGAGTCGAGACAGTTGAAGAATGTCTTCTCGCTACAAGTAACAGAAGTTGAACCTCCGAAGAAGTTCAAAATTCCTGCCCTAGAGCCATACAAAAGAGAATCGGATCCCAAAGATCACCTCGGTTCATTCGAATCCTCCAAATGTCTGTTAAAGATTTCTGACGCTCTCCAGTGTAAGTTATTCTTCACAATGTTAAGATAATTGATGTATAGAAAAGAAAGTTAATTTTCCTTTATGGTTTACACATGTTTATGGATGAAATTACACTTTAAAGAAAGATATTTTTATGTTTTTCTTGCAGGGACAACATGTATTAGACGTGGGGCAAACCTCTTACATGCTCGTTTTCCCCATAAATATTTAATATGACATAAAACTTCAAACATAGAACACCAAAATTTAAGGACAAAACCAAATGGAGAACGCAACATAGAAAACCAACTGTAAAGGTTTAAACTTAGGAAAAACTTAATTTTCATAGAAACTAACAAAACTAGGAGCTAAAACAAATCACAAACTAAATATCAAACTCCAAACTAAAATATAAAATCCATCAGCATAAAGAACGAAAATCAAATCTAGATAGATCTGATACGAACCAAATTGAGAATGACATGCGATAGATTTTTAGTGCAATTATAAGGATTATTGATTCTCTAGAATTTATCTTCACATCTTCAATTTGGTGTTATTCATAAGGATAATATATAGCAATTTTTAAAATCTGCCTACCGTGGTACTAATTTGATTAGACATTATTTTGATGTTTTGGGCATTTTTTTTTTTTTGATAGTATCTGAAATATTGTGATAGTTTTCAGAAAGCAATATTAAGAGCAAAGCTAATGATAATGTGAATGACAAACTAGACTTGGGAAGTATTATGGAGGGGAGTAAAAGCTCCAAGAGACTCTAACAAACTCATGAAGCCTAAAGGTAAGTATTACCTTACTTTAGATTGACGAATAACAATCTGTGAGTGGGTATAGTATCTAAAGGTACTTAACGGGTATGCATACAATTTGAGTAACTATATTGACTTGAGAGTAGAAAAAATATTTGGCATAAAAAGTCATGACAATTTTATTTCTCGCAAAGCTTCCAACCAACTATATTTAATTTTGCTAAGTATATTATTCAATGATTTATGTGTAGTTCATTTGAATATTGAAGCATTAAGATAAGAAAAAGTAAGCATTTCATTAATATTTCACAAGCTTGAAAGAATATTTTCACCTGACTTTTTAGATTTGATAGAGAACTTGGCCATACATCTACCATGAGACACTATAATTAGAGATAAAGTATAATATAGGTGGATATATCCATTTAAGAGGTAGTGACATGTAACGTTTAATAATTTGTTTGAAATTATTATTATATCATGTTAAAATATTGTTTTTTTATAACTTTTTAGTAAATTTAATAGAGTACATGTAGTAAATTAAATTTACGAGACATGCTTGTTACAACAGACTACTAATTTCTATTCCTAACTTTAAGCAATAATGACCTATCGATCATGTTGTAGGTTTGGTGCCTTAGTCGCTATGAATTCTATTTATCGACAATCAGATGAAGCATTAACAAGATGCATTTGCATTATCTCAATGAGAATAAGATTCGAGTAGCGATAATATATGTTCTTCTCAATTGCAATGAAATTCAGTGCTTTCTTTAGTCAGTCATATAATTTAGTAATAGTTGTTTGACTTTATATCCCAAATCTAACATTCATCTGCTTCTTAAAAAAATTAATATGTGACCATTTCACCGAATTTAGATGATTAGAGTAATAGAAATGAGAAGATTGAAGAAGGCTTTCTAACATAATTTAAATTACATGTAAACTCTACTAACTAAGCTCTATTACTTCTATGTACGTTGAATCAAATAATAACATGTGCCAATATATGTAATTAATATGTTCATGATCGAAACAATGAAGTTACAAAACATGACTTCCTAAATCTTGCTTAGGGGCTTATGCACATCATGAATACATGACCAATTTTTTATGTGAAAGATTACATATTTCACACAAGCTCTTGGTTAGAAGAAAGAAATATAATAACTCTGCTATTTGCGTTAATGATAATAATAATTCAGATGAAGACGTAGACTTTTATGTGATTCTCTAAGAAAATGTCTAGTTGTAATATCCTAAACAAATTGATTGAAGTGTATTGTATTTCTATTTAACCGCGACTAGTTTGATCATGTTCCTAACATGTTCCTCGTGCAACAAGAATACACAAGCTATATAATATTATCAAAGTTAAAATAGTCTAGTTGCATATCCTAGATATATTGATCAAGGTGTATTTTTGTTTAACTATGATTAGTTTGGTCATGTTCCTCGTGCAAAAAGGGTATGTTAGATTTGATAATTTCGTTTTAACATAACAAGTGAGTCATGTATATTATCTTAAATTCTTTGGTAGAACAAAATAAATAGATTGGACAATAGTCATCATTATTAAACTTAGAACGATTATTGAGATTCAAAACATTACTAAACATGCTCATCACAAAGACGAAATGTTAGATTTTTGTATTCCAATTAATTTTTTTTTTCTGTAAGTGATAATTTTAGAGGATGCTAGTAGTGCATATAAAGAAGTTAGGCGTACTAAGCAGAAGACGAAATGTTAGATTTTCGTATTCCAATTAGTTTTTTTTTAGTAAGTGATAATTTTAGAGGATGTTAGTAGTGCATATAAAGAAGTTAGGCGTACTAAGCATGAGTTTGGTGATAATTTATATGAAAAAAAAAAGAAAATTAAGTTCAACCGCAAGTCACTCGCCACATGAATTAAAATGAGACGTGTATAATTAGAGGCATGCATAATTTTTAGTCACTTTAGTTTTGAATCATATGTTATTCATGCTAAGTTAGAGCTTGAGTCGAGCTTTAACCTATGTGTTCTACTTGGCTTGCATAAATTATTTTATGTTTATACTTGATTTTTACTTGACTTATTTATATTAATTGAGAAAGCTAAAATATTAAATTGCATGACTTTTTATATAAAATAAAATATTTAATTTGTAATTGATATTTTTTTAACAAATAAATTTATTTAATAAGCTAAAAATTTATATTGGTATTTGATTTTTTATATAAAATTATTAATAAATAAATTTTCAACTCTAAATAAATAGATAATTGATAAAATTTAAATTAACAACTAACTAGTTTATAACAAATAAATAAATAAAATAATATATAAATTATAAGTTTGTTTTTTATTTAATGAAATAATATTAATAAGCATTAACAAACAAATTCATTGAAATAAAAAGTAAGAAGAAATTGCATTAATTTTATAAGTATATTGAATTAAATATAATCTATTATTTTTGAAATATATAATTAAATAAATTTTAGTTAATTAAATATTATTTAAATATAATAGTATTTAAGTATATGACATTTAACAAGTTCCTTATAGTATAGCAAATGAGCTTGTTCATGAACATTAATAAATGAGTGTGGTTTCCTACTCCCGATTGGGGTACACATGATGGATTAATATCATTTCGATTCCCTCTCACTGAGAAGGGAAAGTAGAACTTAGGAGACATTGCAGACTTGTGTCATATATTTATTTGATGTGTCATCTGCTATTTATGGTATATTTCATTGTTAGGGCCGTCATAGAAGCTTTTTGTTTGCGAACAGTTTGTGTTCGGCTCGTTCATTAAGTAAGCGAACTGAGCGGGAACAAAATTTAGGTGGTATAAATGTAAAAAAAATAAAATTTAGGTGTTAGATATATAAATACACATGCATTGATTGGCTAGTATGTATCAAAATGCAAAAAAAAAAAAAAAAAATGCACCTTACACTTACCCAGTTAAAAATGTAAATAAATAAGAATTGGTCGGTATGCAAGTAAATGCCCAAACAAAAGGAAAAAAAAATGAGTACATAAGACGTACGCAGCGCTGCATGCATAATAGATGTTATATTCGCGTTATATCAGTATTATATTCACGTTATATCCCTTGTAACCTCCATGTAGCAAACAAATATATGAAAATAATAGATGTTATAACTCATATAACTTCCATGTGACCTACAGATATGTGAAAACAGAAGCGCAAAACTTATTTGT
>NW_018249617.1:0-1535 GCF_001263595.1 Phalaenopsis equestris
TACACCTCACCATGTTCCTCAGCTTTCTCTTTATCACTTATCTCTTCTACGGTGCATCGACCTGTGAGTGTGACTACCCTACACGTGGGACAGTTGGAGACTATGTGATCGGTAACGTGTTGGAGGAGCTACCGTTCTCCTGTTTCTTTCTGCTTTGATCTGTAGTGTCATTCTCCCGTCTGGGCTTACCTATGTCTCTCGGGATATCTCTATCGGTCATGGTAAATGTAGGTAATAGTCTGCCTGAAGGTTGATACATGAAAGATGATTATTGTCAGTTCTGCTTCTGTTGTCTTTCCACCTTCAAGGCTAATGTGTGGACATCCCCTAGCACCCAGTATGGTTGCAACTGTACGACATTGCTAATGGCGGGTTTCAGACCCCCGAGATATCCGGCTATCGTATGTTCCTTTGGCTCTATTAGCTCGCATTTCAGCTGCAAGTGGTCGAATTGGGCTATGAACTCCTCAACTGAAAGATCCCACTACTGCAAGTTGTGGAGTTTCAGAAACTTATCCTGGCGATAGTGGGGTGGGAGGTACTTTTTCTGCATTGTCTTTTTCATCTTTTCCCTCTTAGTTATCTTCTCTTTTCCTCTGCTTTTGTAGATTTTTCCACCATAAGAAGGTGTTTTCTTTAGTTTAAAGGCAGCTAGTTTGACTTGTTTGTCCTCTGATACATCTTTATTTTCAAAAATTCATTCAACTAATTGCAGTCCGTCGATAAACTCATTGGGATCCATACCTCAAATTCTGGGAGGTCTATCTTGATGCCAAAGTTTCGCTGACCTCCATAAGGGGCCTCTTCCCTCGGTTTCATTTGTTATTGGATACCAAAACGGCGTGGTCAATATTCCTCCTCATTATGATCTTCTCTGTGGAACGGATTTATCTGCTCATCCCTGCCTGCCTTTTGACTCTCTAGATCAAAGTCGAAGGTAACCCCTTCTTGGTTTCCATCATCCAGCTTTACTAGTCTCCATTGTAGACGTATTTCTCATTGAATTTCTTCCCGGGTAGAGTTCGGTGTACCTTTTCGCGGTGGCATAACTGGGGTTGGGAATCGAAAGGAAAAAAAAAATTGGTGGCGGCAACTTGGCTAGGGACAGATGCTAGGAAACCCTAGGAAGGGACAAGAGTTTAACTAGCTTTGATACCAAATAATATCAAAACTAGTAGAAAAAAAGTGAAAACACAAAAACAAACTTTTATTAAAGAAATGGGGGTTACAACAAAACGCAACAATACAAAACATAGACGACGCAAGCACTCCTAAATATATCCCAATGGGTGTTGGAGGTCGGCTAGATGGATATGGATGATTGGATGGGATGATGGCAGTCACGGGAGACAGGTGGCAGTGAAGGGAAGGTGAAAAGCTGTAAGACCGCAAGTAGGGAGGGTTGTAAGTGGTCGGTAGCAGGCAGTGGGTTGGCTGGGAGATTAGAAGGGGATCAGAAGGCTGGACAGCAGTAATAACCTGCAAAAAGGGAATGACATTGTGTTGGTGACAGAGGGATAGTTCGATGGATGAGA
>NW_018249618.1:0-279 GCF_001263595.1 Phalaenopsis equestris
TGGAGATTTTTCTCTATTTGGGCAAAGCAAAAAAACAATTGATAATAAAAATAGGGATAATTACATACAGACCATCTAAAAAATTGATATTTATAAACTAATCAACTAGGTTTTGAGTTACCGAGCCAATGTATTTATAAGTACGTGTGATGATCAAACTATCGAGAATTTGATAAAAAAAATGGCAAAAATAGGTTGGGTTTTGTCATGAATTTCGATATTTGAGTGAGATATTGAAGAATGTATGAAAGAGGGTGGTTGATTTGTAAATAGCAAGTT
>NW_018249619.1:0-253 GCF_001263595.1 Phalaenopsis equestris
GACAGTGAGGGAGGCAATTTCTGGAAGGTGGCAGCACGCGGAAAGGGGCAGGGCCCTGGTTTTGGAGGCAGTGGAGTATGGGAAGGGGAGTTACGGTGGCAGGGAAGGCTGGAAAAGGCAGGGAAAGTAAGGTCTTGCTTTCCTGGATGGCGGCATAGAAAACAGATGGAAGAAACAGCGGGACAGCTGTTCTGGGTGGCTGCAGCAGGCACAGAGCGGCCAGGAGCTATGTGGGAGGATGGGGGGAGAGAAT
>NW_018249619.1:2028-2472 GCF_001263595.1 Phalaenopsis equestris
CTATCCTCTGAATTCCTCCCATCACTGTTGTTGCCGCTTTTGCTCGTTGTCAGGACCATCAGACAACAACCCTGCTGTCGTCTTGCAACTCCAACTGCCAGCCACCACCTTCTCCACTTGTTGCCATCTCTTGTAGCCATCTCCCGCCTTGTTGCCATTCATTCCAACTGCCCTTCTTCGCTGTCAATCTCACTCGTTGTTGTAGTCCTGGGACAACTTTCCCTTTGTTGTCTTAAAGTCCCATGCATTCCCTGTCGCTAATGTCGTTCCTGCCCCCGCCCCGAACAACCGCTTCTTGATATTTGCCGCTGTTCCAGCCCTCCAACCAGCCTCTTCTTGCCAATCTCCACCTTCTCCCATCGAAGTCCACCATAACTTCTTCCTTCTCCTACAACCATCCATCGCTCTGTCACCTTCCTTTTGTCGTCCACTCACCAATCCAAC
>NW_018249620.1:0-623 GCF_001263595.1 Phalaenopsis equestris
GAGGGCAAGGAAGAAAACTGCGGCGGTGCAAGAAGCAGAAGAACTATTTGGAGATTTTGGAAGAAGTTCGGGATCTGCCTGGTTCGGTTCGAAATCAACGAGGCAGGAGTTCGCAGACGCAGCTTGGGTCAAGATCTGCGCGAGGTGCTCTTCGCGACAGGAGCAAGAAGAGCGGAAGGTCTGTGCCTCTCGGAAGCTGCGATCGGAGCAGGAGGCAGGACTCTTCGCGACAGGAGCAGGAAGTCGCGACAGGAGCAAGAAGAGCGGAAGGTCTGCGCCTCTCGGAAGCTGCGATCGGAGCAGGAGGCAGGAGGCATCGCGCGGGTGACAGAACAGGAAAGGAGTGGCGGAGGGTCAGGAACGGAAAGGAGGAGTGGAGGAGGGGAAGAAAAGAATCTTTGATTTACTTCCATTTTTTTCCTCCGCTAAAGCCTCCATCTGGCCTTGAATCAAGCTGCAAAGGAACAAATTTTTCCCGAGAAAGGCAGGGAGAAAATGAAAGGAAAGTTTTTTTTTCTTTTCTTTTTTAAAGTTAATTTAAAATTAAATTAAGTAAATTTAATTTTAAGATATTTTTTTTTTCTCTGCCGGATAAGGAGAAGAAATAAAGTAAATATTTATTT
>NW_018249621.1:0-406 GCF_001263595.1 Phalaenopsis equestris
GAACTTAAGAAAGACTTCTACTTGGGTAATCTAGAATTGAGGCCATATGACGAAGTAGCTGATCTGGTCCTACCTGTTGAGGTGTTGATCTTGTCCGGGGCAAATTAAATACTGAAGAAGACCATCGTTAGATTAGAGAACATACATCCATCTATGTTTATGATGTCGCCCGACACCTACGCTCCACATTTTTATCAAGATGTCAAGGAAATGTCTAGTATTGTACAAGCTATAATTTTATTTATTTTATCTTTTTTTTTATGTATTGAGGGCAAAAGAGAGTAGGGGTGCCCATTCGGTTCAGATGGATCGGTTTTAAAACTGGGCATACCACCAAAATCCAAAAACCGAACTACTGAGCCAAACAAAAATTTGACAAAACCAAACCAGTCAAACTGAAGCTTAA
>NW_018249622.1:0-829 GCF_001263595.1 Phalaenopsis equestris
TCATTCTATGCTTAATCTACTTTAAATTTCTCACAAGTTTTTGAATAAAATTACAATTTAAAGAAAGTTATTTTTCATGCTTATTTTATAGATATATCTGTTAGGAGTGAAACACAACTGAAACGGAGCAAAACGGGGCTGAAACGGAGCTAAATGGAGCAAAATAGTGAAGCTGCTGCAGGGCGGCACCTGAGGCACCAAAATTCAGAGAATTAGCTCCTGAGGCACCAGAATTGGTTCCTAAGGTGACAGACATGATATAAGTCGGATTAAGGCGGTTCAAGATGAATTTTAAGCGGATTTTGGAGGCTTCAAATCATTCAAACACTCCATAGAGTGATTCAATGCATATAGACACTTTGGAAGGCTCTTTAATGAAGGGATATGTCTCTTAAATGAATGGACATGTCTTTTGGGATTCAAAAGGTGTGACTTTTGGAGAGAATTTGGGAGGCAATTTAAAATTCTTTTTGAAAGGAAGCATCCCCTAATTAAAATGGAGAGGACTTTAGGGCATGAGTGTGTCGTGAGAGTGAGAGTGAGAGGAAGGCTTTGAAGAAAAGAGGATTTTCTTCTAGGGTTGTAAGAGGAGAGGGAAGGCGAGATATTTCCTCTTCATTACATTTCTAGGACAGAATTAAGTGTGATTTTAAAGAGAGAGTGCTTAAAGGGAACTTCTAGGAATTTGCTTGGGATGCAGTGTGAGATAAGTTGTGTTCTTTTCTTTCTTTGTTTTGTAAACTTATTTTTATATATGAAATCTATGTATTGTCGTATCCTTCTCATAAACTCTGAGTAGTTGTTGACCTCACTTTTGGTTGAGGTCTAG
>NW_018249623.1:0-455 GCF_001263595.1 Phalaenopsis equestris
CTCACGGAACAGAAGAGAATAATGTGGACCAAAAAATAAAAATTATTTGTTAAATAGTTGATTTTTAATTATTTAAATAGCCTCTATGGTATTTTAATTGATTATTATTAAATATTACTCAGTTGGCTTGAGATTTTTAGGGCTTGTTCCTCATGGAAATGGGGATGTTCTCTAGTTTGTCCAAAGTTGGGGTGCATCCCTATGCTTCTAGCCCTAATTTTCAAGCTTGGATGGCTATTTTGGCTTAAATTAATTATATTTATTAAAATATCACTTGAAAAATTATGAGATAAACTTTAGTATGTTTCCTGTGGTCAGAGAAGCCTAGAAGAGAAGCCTAGAAAAAATATCAAGCCTAGAAAAAATATCATGATGTTCTGAATAGTCCTGTACATTTCTATAGTTAATTAAATGAATATTTCTTGTATTAATTTATTTAAATTAAATATTAATAA
>NW_018249624.1:0-289 GCF_001263595.1 Phalaenopsis equestris
TTTTTATTCGTGCTTCAAAAAATAACAAAATTAATGTCTTTTTTAGGTAATTTTGACGTTCCGGACGCTCTGGCGCGGTCCGTTTGGTCATCAGAGGTCTTTTTGACGAATTCATCGATTTGTGTGCAATTTATTCGTGTGCGAAATTATGACAATTTGAGTGTCTTTGCTAGCTCAAAATTGGTGTCCCAGATGCGCTGGTGCAGTCCATTTTATCGTCCGAGGTCGTCCGGAGAAGTTTGCATTTTCACCCTTTTTTTAAGCTCAATTCTAGTCCGACTTTGCGCAA
>NW_018249625.1:0-335 GCF_001263595.1 Phalaenopsis equestris
AATTGAGACACCAATTTTTGATTTTATGCTCACCTAATCAAAAAGTTGACCGATTTCACTGTTGATTTAATTAAAGAAAAAGTTGACCGACAATTTTACTTTAATCAAAAAGTCTGTTAATTTCACTGTTGAGACGTGACCCGTGCTTCTTTAATCTTCATATTTTCAAATCTAATCAATCGAAAAGAAAAAGTTGACCGATAATTTTCTGGCGACTCCGCTGGGGACTAGTTCCTCTCTCCATTTTGATCAAGTTGTTTTGTCTTCATACATCGGCAGTGTTGATTTTATGGTTTTAAATCAGCACTCAATACATTTGGGATAGGTTTAATCCT
>NW_018249626.1:0-1106 GCF_001263595.1 Phalaenopsis equestris
TCAGGACAAATTTTGAGATGAAATTATAACTGTAACATGGAAACAGCTAGAGCGTATGAAGTACTAAAAACTAAGCATATAAATTTAAAATGATGTCACAACAAAGTAGTAGCATATGGGAGATAAAGATTATTTGTATATGATGAAAATAAAAAATAATAAATTTAATTAATTGTGCAAGTTTATTAGTATTTAAATCAATTATATATGTGAGACACCTTATGAAGGCTCTAAATAAAACCAAAATTAATGTAAATTCTCAAATTTGATTTCATGAACTTCCGTAAATAATAAGTGCGGGGTTGTAATTGAGGCAAGCCAATTCATGAGTCGGTTCAATTTTTGCTCAATATGCGGCTCGTGAACTAAGCTGGATGAGTTAACAAGCCAAGCTCAAGTTTTGCCCCGAATCAACTTGTTGGCTCGTGACCGGCTTATTAAAAAAATATATTAATATAAAATATACTTAAGATATTTTATCTTTTGATCATTCGAAAATTTTAAAAATAATATTATGAATTTTATCTTAAGTAATTTTTTATTATTTCTATTCTATTTGTCATTTTATTATAACAATACAGTAAATTAATTTTATTCTCTTTTATAATAAACAGTCCAAGCTGGCTCGTGAGGCGGCTTGAATTCATAGACTTAAACTCAAGCTTGAGCTAGAACTCGATGGGAGTAACAAGCACAAGCTAATGCTATACTCATTTAGTACCTGATACTTTTAAACATAATATTAGTACATCAAATCATGTATTTATTAGCATTACAGTTCAATTACGAGTTACTAAGCTCTCGCTGCTAACAGAAAATATATAAACATACATGAGTGATAAATTTAACGGAGATAAAGAAGAGAATAAAAGTGTATAAAGCTATATTTAATCACCTTCACATTATAAGGATTTCTTTCTACATCATTAGGATGAGAACATTACTCCATGTAGCCTGTCAAAAAAGCTTGTCATTCGAGAACGGCTCTTGTTTGGCTCATTAAATAACTCGTGTTTGATTCGTTTGTTAAGCTAACGAGTCGAGCACGAACAAATGTTTGTTCGTTCGTGTACACGGCTTGTTTTGACGTGAAATAAATAATATAT
>NW_018249627.1:0-206 GCF_001263595.1 Phalaenopsis equestris
AGGGTATGGACATGTGTCCTTGATTTAACCTCTTTTTTATCCCTTCCAAAGATTAAAATAAAAATTTTTACCCCTGAGATAAATATCAAGGTTAACCATAGGTTGATGGCTGGCTTTAAACTCAACCCTAGAGTCTAGGATGAGTTATGGTAGGGTTCATTTGACCATACCAAGCTCAATTGGTTTAGATTTGACCATAAGTCCAA
>NW_018249627.1:1034-6494 GCF_001263595.1 Phalaenopsis equestris
TAATTTGGAGGTGCCTAGGGGCAAAAGACCAAGTTAGGCATTTCACATAGAATTGGATAGATATCCATTCTAAATGAACCATGGATCAATGAAATCCCCATTTTGAGCTCTCATGTATTGATCTTATCCAAGGTATTGTGAGGGTATTGTGAAGATATGGTAAGGGTATAGTGTACCTTAGCTTCAAATCAACACCCAGGGTCAATCATAAGGCCAAGTTGTCCTATAGGAACTCTTCCCTCATAATGATCTTACCTACTAAGTATTAGAGGTTAGGACCAATATGTGGAACTTCAAGTTGAGTAAAGAAAAGAGTTTTGAGTTTCTAATGATGAGGGTACCTTTTCTAGTTTTCTAAGACTAGTCAATAGGAAAGTCCTATGGCTAGACCTAGGCTACTAAAGAAGTTTCTAGACCTCAAGCAAAAGTGAGGTCAACAAGTGCATACAGATCATTCCGTTATTAAGCACTTAATGAAAAAGAAGGATGTTAAACCTAGACTTATAAGATGGATTCTTCTTTTACAAGAGTTTGACTTTAAGATAGTAGATAAGAAGGGGATTAAAAATCAAACTGCTGATCATTTGTCCAATCTTGAGTTAGAAAAACCACTCTATTTTGAAAAAAGAATTAATGAACCTTTTCCAGATGAAAAATTGTTCAATATTAATGAGTGGCGTGTTCCATGGTATGTCGACATTGTGAATTTTCTTGTTAGTGATATTATACCTTATGGAATGACATACCAACAAAAGAGGAAATTTATTTCTGAAACTCAGAATTATTTTTGGGATGGCCCATTTTTATATAAACAAGAAAATGATCTTATTATTCAAAGATGTGTACCATTAGAAGAAGCTTATGAAATTATCCAAAAATGTTATTATTCTAATTTTGGGGGACATTTTGGTGTTGATAAAATAACATACAAAATTTTAGAATCTAAATTCTATTGGCCTACTATCTTTAGAGATGTTAATGCTTATATTAAAACTTGTGATAAATGTCAACGAGTAGACAATATTTCTAGAAGAAATGAGATGCCTCTCAATTATATGTTAGAAGTTGAAATATTTGATGTTTTGGGATTAGACTTCATGGGACCATTTATACCTTCTTTGGAAATTTATGTATACTGTTAACAGTGGACTATGTATCCAAATGTATAGAAGCTGTTGCTTTACCTCGATGTGACGCTGAAATTGTTAAAAAATTTTTGAAAACGAACATATTTTGTAGATTTGGGAGGCCGAGAGTTATCATAATTGATGGGGGAAGTCATTTAATTGATGGGGGAAGTCATTAATTATTAAAGAAATATCATATAAACCATAGAATTGCTACTGCTTATCATCCTCAGACAAGTGGTTTGGCTGAATTATCCAATTAGGAAATTAAAAAAATTATGGAAAAATCCATGAATCCAACAAAAATGGATTGGTCAGTCAAACTTGACTATGTTTTGTGGGATTATAGGCTTGTATACAGAACTCTTATAAGAATCTCCTCATATAGGCTAATATTTGGGAAAGCTTGTCACTTACCAGTTAAACTTGAGCATAAAGCATATTAGGCGATTAAACAGTTCAAATATAATTTAAAAGATGCTGGTGAGAAAAGATTATTGCAATTAAATGAACTTGAAGAGATAAGGAATGAATCTTACAAGAGAGTTAAGATTTACAAAGAAAAGATGAAGATGTGACATGATCAAAGGATTCTTACTAAAAATTTCCAGCTATAGCAACAAGTTTTGCTATATAATGCAAGGTTAAGATTATTTCCAGACAAACTTAAGTCCAGGTGGATGGGCCCATTTGTTGTGATAAAAGTTTATCCTTATGGAGTTGTGGATATCAAAGATCCTAAAATTGAGAAAGTATTTAAAGTGAATGGTCATAAACTGAAACCTTATTTAGTAGGGGATCAACATAAATTTAATGATCGAATGATGTTGGGTCCTGACGACGTTAAACCAAGCGCTTTGTGGGAGGCAACCCATAGTTATCAGTGTGTTTTTCTTTAATTGTTGTTTATGTGTGATTAAGAAAATTTAAGGTAGTATTTTTTTGAGACTATATGTGTTAGTAATGATTTTAAGACTTTATTTAGAGATCTAGACATGCTTAAATGAGAATTTGGATGTTAAGTTAACTAGTGCAAAATTGAGCACTGGCGCTTAAGCGCTAATAGCGGGCCCTTAAGCGTGGGAGTTAAAAACCATGTGCAAAATTTGGATTATAGAAGGTTTAACCACGAATTGATTGACTAAAATGGGTCACTAGAGTGTCCCAAGGCAGTTTTAGAACGTGCTTAGAAGTTACTAAAGGGATTTAGGCCTATAAGTAGAAGGGTTTTGTGAAGGAATTTCACCCGAGATCATTTTTAGCCCTAAAAGTCTAAGAGAGAGAGAGATTTTGAGAAGATGTCTTCAAGGGAGATGGATTTGAAGAAGAAGGAAGAGACCATGAGGAAGAGATTCATTAGTCAAAGTGCACAAGAGATGTATAATTGTTTCTTAGCCGTTAGTATTGAAGGAATATCAAAAAAGATCAACAAAATTGAGACTATCATGGCTTTACTTGGGACAAAGGTAATTGAGATTCATGCACATCTAGAACATATTGGATGGTAATTGAAAATGCAATTTAGCCATACTAGTTATATAGAAGAAGCAGATAAGAAGATGTATCTTAAGCATAAATGGATTGAAGAAGATAATATTAGAGATCGTCAACACAGTCCGTTTCATCAACTTTATATTCTGATTGCCCCAGGAGAGACTAATGAAAGACTGGAGTTTGTCCTAATAAATGAAGAATGGAATTAAGTTCAATGTTAAAGTTTGTTGGTTAGGAGTCGTTGTTTAATGTGTTAAGTGTTAAGTGTTAAATATTAATTTTGGAGTTTATGTTAGGTTGTTTAGTGTTTATATTTAGAAGATTTTCTCATCCGAGACTATTTGGAGTAAGAATTAATTGTTATATGTACTTGTACTACTTTGTGACTGAATGTATATGTTTATTTGTGTGAAAATTTAGTGTTATTTTAGCCTCGAATCGAAATAGTTATAGTGGAGAATTTTGAGAGAACAGAGAGTTAAAAGAGAGGAAAATAGTCATTTAAGTGTTATGAGACCATTTAGGGGTGGTATACTTAGACTTATAATGCATTTTACTAAGTTCAAAAATATCAAAAATCGTGCACTAGCGCCTAAGCACCACATTCTCGTGCTTAAGCGCGATGTAACCCGAGAGGTAGGTGCGTAAGTGCCACTTATCCGCACTTAAGCGCTGATTCATAAAAAAATTCGGTTCGCGAACGGTTAAAAGTAAAAAATAACCCCAAAAATTGCAATTTTTAATCTAGTTGTCACCTTCAACCTCCCAAGTACTTGATTTGGAAGTCTAGGGCAAGCCATTTTGTGGAGATTTCTTGGTGGAATTGAGCAAAATTTGCTAGATTTGGATTTCTTGAGGTAAGAGCTTCACTTATATGTAAAAATTTTAGATTTTCACCATGTATTTTGAGATTTTCACCATGTATTGTAAAAATTTTGGATTTTCACCATATATTTTGAGTACGTTTGGAGAAATCTAAAAATCATTATTCATGGTAAAAAATGAGGAAAAATCTATAGAAATTGCATAGAAAGTGTAGTTTATGCTTATAAAAAGTTAAGTTTAGTAGATTAAAATTGATTTTTGAAGTTATTGTGGAATTTTATGAATTTTGTAGAATGTCACCAAAAATGATCTCCAAGAATGAAGAGGAGTAAGGGAAAAAGCCCCTTTGATTCGAGCAAGTTTGTGAGTTCGAAAGCTCAAGATAGGTATAGTGATGCTCTACAATCACGGAAACTTATCCAGGAGCAATGTTTCAAAAATCCAGGTGGATCTAATCGTTTGCTGACAATGGGAATGATTCTGTTGTTTTCCTGTTGTGGCTGTTATTTATGTAGTTAGGGAGTTTTATGCAAACCTACCTGAGGCTGAAGATGATCGAATCATGGTTAGAGGAAAATTGGTACTTTTTAATCGGAGGTAATCAATATTTTTACCATCTACCACCTGATACTTTGTGTTTTTATGTAAATTATAGTCCTACTGAGACAGAGCTAGATGAGATTATTTCCTATTTGACTGTTGGAAGAAGGCTCTAGAAAATCACAAATGAGAGAAGAGTCAATTTTTCCACCTTGAAGTTAAATGCACCTTCAAAGGTGTGGCACTATTTTATTTCAGCTCGTCTATTACCAATAAATCATCTAAGTGAAGTTATCAGAGAGAGAGCAACTTTGAATTATTGCATTTAGGAAGGCAAGCTCATCAATATTGGAGCTTTGATCTATCATACTATCATCAGTTTTGCCACTGTCGCTACTGCTACGGGTTTGGAATTTGCTTCCTTGATCGTTTCTTTATGTGAGTAGGCTGAAGTGAGGTATGATAGCGGAGAGGAAGTACTATTGCCTCCAAAGCTAATTACAAGCGTGAATGTGAAGTCATATTTGGAGAAAATTCTATTTTTGGTTGGAGAGGAGGATTTTCAAGGAGTTATAGAATGACAACGTCTGCTACATCTACATCTAGACCATCTACCTCGTGAGCTTCTACTTCTAGAGGTGAGTCTACTGAAACTCAAAATCAATTATTGCAGAGGATGATGGATAATATCAATTATATTGCAGATAAGGTACGAAATTTAGAAAGCTTTGCAGATCATATTGATGGGTATAATAGAAGGAAAAGCAATTATGAAGAGAAATTTCATATCCTGAAAAACCACATTAGGGCTAACCAATGAGTGCAATTTTTTCCATATCCTAGATACCCTGATTACGAGTCTACAAATGTCTGGAATAGCGGCGATTCTGATGATGATGAGGAGTGATGAGGAGGAGGACTGATTTATTTTTATGTTTGTAATATGTGTTGGACTATGTAAGTTTGGACTTTCTACATTTGCATTTGTGTACCTGTTTAGATAAATTTTATATAGACAAAATTTATCTCCAAAATTTTGACCAAGTACAAACTCTGCAGAATAGTATTTTGTTTTAAATTCTAGGGTAGTAATTGTTGATGTGTTTTGTTGTGTGTTAATTATTGTATTTTAGTTAGTTAGGATTGAACTTATTCCTATGTCTTGTGAATAGTTGAAAATCTTGCTAACTTTAGTTTTAAACTTTAATCTCAGAAAACTGTTACCCTGCATTTTCCTTTTATCTTGTGAGTGTGTTTGTTTTTATGTTGAGACTAGAAATTGAAGTTAGTGTGTTAGTTTGTTTTTATGTTTGAACCCGCTACTTAGAAGTCTATTGAATCTGTATATGTTGAATTGAAATGAAAATGATAGAAAATTGATAAAAAATTAATTTTACTCTTGTTTTTAGTTTTATACTTGTATAATTAAGGTATAAAAATTCCTATAAGCATGTTATTTCAATTTTCATTCCTG
>NW_018249627.1:6504-11058 GCF_001263595.1 Phalaenopsis equestris
TATATGATACTCAAATGTTTAATCTTATTAAAAATTTAAGTTTAGGGGGGGGGATGAAAAATATTTTCAAAACTTGAATTTTATTTGTTCTCAAATGTTCTACAAGTGGAATTGATTTGAAAAGAAAATGATCATGTATATGAAGTTATATAAGGAAAGTAAAAAATGATTATAGAAATGAGTAAGAAAATTTAGTTAAAATTCTGAGTAATGAAGAAAAACTTTCAGTTAAAATTTTTTAGTGTAGAAAATGTTAAATATAGTGTAATTATCTTTAGTAAGAAAAATTGTATTTTTTGAAGAAGTTAGAAATTTAGAATTTTAATTTTAATACTTAAATTTCTTTTGTTAAAAATAATTTTAAAAACTATTATTATATTTATAAGTAAAATATTTATATCAAGGCTTTGCTTTAGGAAAGGAGAAGTGGAATTCAAAACCATTAAATGCCTATCTAGATATAGTGATCCTTGCTTGAAAAAGAAAAAGAAAAAGAAAAGAAAAAAAGAAAAAGAAAAGAAAAAAAGAAAAAGAAAAGGAAAAGAAAAAGAAAAGAAAGGAAAATTTGTGAGGGAGGAGAAGCTTAAGTATTAGTGCCTAATCAAAAATTGGTTTCACATTTGATATTTTTAAAGTATAAGACTTGAGAAACTCTTAAGCTTAGGGATCTGATATGGTAAGTAAAATTATTTTTAATAAAATTTTTTAAGTGGAGATAATAAAAGGACTAAATTCTAAATTTGGAAAATCTATAATATTTCTGAATTAGATAAGAACTCGTATTTTCATATTTCTTAACATTAAAATTTCTAAACTTTAAGTTGGTCACATATACTAAATATTTTTTCTAAATTAGACTACTATATTTCTAAATCTAAATTTTAGTAACTCCTAAAGAAACTCATAAATATATCATACTTATTTGTTTTTTAAAGATTCAAGTGTCACTTGAGGAAAAGTAACATTTTAAGTTTGGAGGATTTTGATATACCTAAAATATATAGTGTTTTTAAACACATTTTTATACCTATTTTTTGAGATATTCGCTTTAATGGAATGTATTTGTGTGTTTTTCTTTCAAGTACAAGTAAAAAGGTGAAAAAAGATCAAATTTAGAGGAAAAATGTGACAATGTTGCAAAAGAGTTTTGGCACCTAAGCGCCAGATCCTACGCTTAAGCGCCGGTGAAACAGAGAAGATCGCGCCTAAGCGCCAGAGGCCCCACGCTTAAGCGCCAAAGGCAGTTATGTGACAGTTTACTTCATTTTTCCGAATTTTCAAGGGACATTTGAGGCACATATTGGCTAAAGAGGGTGATTATGTCCACTAAAAATGAAAATAAGGTTAGAATACTTGTGAAAGGAAGCATCCTTTAGAGAATATATCAAATTGGGACACATTTTGAAGAGTTATCAAGACACCTATTGGAGATTTATAAAAGAAGGAAGTCGAGACTTTTTGAAGTGTGCCTGAAAGTTTTGAAAAGTGTTGGAAATGGGTAGTTTTGAGAGGTAGTTTTGGAGAGATTTTCACCACAAATTTACTTTATCCTTTTTGTTTTTAGTTTTATTGTGAGAGTTAAAAGTGTTGTAAAAGAGAAGAGATTCAAAGGAACTTCAAGAGTTTGGTGGAGGATTTGAGATAAGTTTTTATGTTTTGTTTTTAAACTACTTTTAGTTTTAATCGAGACTTCTTGTTGGTTTGACAATGATTTATACATTTAAACTAAAGTGTGGTTTTGTTTTCTCCATGGATTATGATTAGTTTTCTTTACCTTTCTACTTAAAATGATAAGTAATTAAAGTGATGGATGGAAGTTGTAAAGAGTAATGTTCTTTAATGTTGGAAGAAGTTTTGATGATTTAAATCCATCTACTCTACTTCATTTACTTCTTTTCTTAATTTACATGTAAAATTGATCAAATTTAATGCTAAAATTTGTTGTGAGAACATGTAAGATCCGGGATGGTATTATCTCAGTCAAAAATTGGAAAGAATAAAATGAGGTTGTATGAATGAGAATATAATTCATATGATTTAGTGCAAATAAATAAGGAAATAATCTTTGAAGGGTGTAGAGTTAGAGGACTTAAAAGTAACAGGTTAAAGCCCCCAACTTGGTTTATTGTTTTAGGTTTTGATACAAGATGTTAGCCCCCAGGTGGAGGAAATCAAGGGAACTCTAGAGTGAGATCTAGTATCTTCCCTGCCTAGCCGATCTTCAAAACTATTTAAACTTTAAATTAGCCAATGTTCTTTATATCATCTCTAGTAAGGGGTAAAAAATATTATTGCTCCTATTTGACATAACACAATTTGCATCCTTCTATAAGAGAATTCCTATACTTATTACTGATTCATGATAAGGAGAAAGATATTTTCATATCAAGTACTTTTCTTTTACATAAACTCAAGTTATCTTTAGAATTTTTATTGTTTTGTCAAAATATCAAAAATACCAAAAAGATTTGAATTTTACTTACTGTGAAAACATCTATAAGTTTAAGTAATTTTATTTCTAAATAGAAAGTTTGTTGTCCAATAGTGTATACTGCTAATTTTCCCTCTGGGTTCGATATTCAGGCCTTAATCAAAAAGTCCTATATTACTTGATAACGATTCATATACTTGCATAGTATCCCAATATATATAAATTAAAAAGGTATATTCTTATTTTCCTTAAGATCAACTTTTTGGTTTTGTTGCAAACTAAAAAAGCATACGTGAAAAATATCATCAAAGACATTCTTATACTATTGCATATAAACAGTAACGGGATCAATAAGTAGGTAAAAATTTTATCTGAAGTTCAGGAGGTTTTTCAATAGATGGAATCAGAGGTATACTATTTCAGTAGTATCTAAAATTTCATAATTTTTTTGAACATAATTTGTATCCTCAGTAATCATTTCATTTGATTCATCTTCAAAGTCTCTTTCAGTCTCAGCTTCTTGCTCTTTCTCTTATAAAATAACTTCATCTTCTTTATCTAATATGACTTCACATATATTTTGAAAATGATTAATAATCATATCATCAATGATATCTATTTTATAACATTTTCCATAAGGATACTTCATTATTTTAAGCACATTAAATGTAACTTTCTGATCATTCACTCTCATTATTAATTCTCCTTTTTGTACATCTATCATTGCTTGTCTGGTAGAAAGGAAAGGTCTCCCCAAAATAATAAGAATTTCTTTATCTTCTTCTATATCTAATATAATAAAGTTAACAGGGAAGATAAAATTATCCACTTTAACCTGCACATCTTCTATAACCCTTTTAGAATAAGTGATAGATCAATCCGCTAATTGTAAAGTTACATCTGTGGGAGAAATATCTCCCAAAACTTAATCTTTTGAATATAGATAGTGACATAAGGTTAATGCTCACTCCTAAATCACATAAAGCTTTTCCAAAAAATTTTTCTCTAATTGCATAAGGTATGGTAAAGATACCAAGATCTTTAAGTTTTTGAGGAAGCTTTTTATGAATTATTGCACTACATTTTTCACTAAGTGTAACAGTATCATTATCTACAAACTTCCTGCTATTATTTAAAACTTCTTTCATAAATTTGGCATAAATTGGCATTTGTTCCAAAGCCTCAACAAAAGGGAAATTAATTGTAAGCTTCTTGAATATTTCAAAAAATTTTGAAAATTGCTTATCCAATTTTTATTATTTAAATCTTTGAAGAAAAAGTGGTGGGGTGACCAAAGGAAAATATGTTGAGATTTTCATACCTCTTTTATACTGTTTTTAATGATATTGCACTTTAAAGAAAGGTATTTTTGATGTTTTGTTGTAGGAATGATGAATTAGGGTCAATGGAGCAAAAAGATGCAAACTCTATGCCAACTTTTAAAAAATGACAAGAAATTTGAGTTTACTGAAAGCTGTTTAAATGTCTTTGAGTTATTAAAAAAAAAATTAATCATGGCCCCTATTATAGTTTCACCTGACTTGGGGAAACCATTTGAACTGATGTATGATGCTAGTGATTATGCTATTGGAGCTGTCCTTGGACAAAGGCATGAAAAGATTTTTAAGGTGATATACTATGCTAGTAAAATTCTTAATGATGCTCAAATTAACTATACTGTTACTGAAAACGAGCTACTAGCTATTGTATATGCTTTAGATAAATTTTGATCTTATTTAATTAGAGCTAAATGTGTTGTGCACACTAATCACTCAGCTATTAAATATCTGATGCAAAAGAAAGATGCCAAACCAAGGTTGATTAGATGGATATTATTGATACAAGAATTTGATCTTTTAGTTATTGATAGAAATGGAACTGATAGTCAAATTGCTGATCATTTGTCAAGATTAGAAAGCCATGAATTATTTGATGTTGACAATGGAATTACAGACAGTCTCCCTGATGAATAGCTTTATAATGTTAGTGTGTGGAAAATACCATGGTATGCTGATATTGTTAACTATATTGTAAGTGATATTTTGCCACCTATGCTGACATTGCAACAACAAAGGAAATTCATTCATGATGCAAAAGCATATTTTTGGGATGAGCCTTATTTA
>NW_018249627.1:11313-11561 GCF_001263595.1 Phalaenopsis equestris
TTCATGTTAGAAGTTGAGATCTTTGATGTTTGGGGATTAGATTTTATGGGACAATTTATTCCTTCATTTAGAAACTTATATATATTAATTGCAGTGGACTACATTTCTAAGTGGGTTGAAGCACAAACTTTACCTCGTTGTGACGCTAAAAGTGTTTCAAGATTTTTAATGAAAAATATTTTCACTAGACACGTAATGCCTAGAATGATTATTACTGATGGAGGATTCCATTTTAGGAATAAATATAT
>NW_018249628.1:0-2126 GCF_001263595.1 Phalaenopsis equestris
TAAAAAAAAAAAAAACAGAATGGTTGGGGGGTGCATAACTTGTATTTAAGCCCAACCGGTAATATGATCAGATGATGATAGAACTAATGGGTGATATCTTGAAAATTGCTGGCCAATTTCTTAGGGTTCCAAGAATCTGGTTGACATAGAATTGTGAATGATTAAATTTAAAAGTTAAATATTGGTTTAAATATTAAATAAGAGAGTTTATAAGGCCTGTGTTTTTTAGGTAGGTTGACATGACATATCAGTCAATTCCTACGTATGTATATTGGATACTAAAACCCAAACTTTTATTTTTACATGTGGCCTTGCTTATACAAGGAATGTGCGTTACAACTTTTAGAGCTTGCTTATACGAGGAATGTGCTTTACAACTTTTAGAAGTTAAAATGGTGGTATTTTTGATATGATAAGAAAAGATTTGGGCGGTATAAATGTAAAAAAGAAAAGTTTAGCGTTAGATAAATACATAAGAATTGGGTGTACGTGTGTAAATGCCTCTTTTTTTATTATTAATGATGGAATATTTTGAAATTAAAAAAAAAAATCGAAAGAGTATTTAGTATCATAAATATTGTTGGGTGTAGCTTTCAAAGCTTATTTGAATGGTTTTGAAAGTAAGGAGTTAAGTGCCTTTTCATGCTTAATTTTGTTACATTTTTTTCTTCTTTAATTAGTTTAGGGTGTGTAGATTCCACATGAAATTATGGAGAAATGTAGACTTCTTGTGGGAGAACAAGGACTAGTTGTTTTTGGCTTAGATTGGAATGATTTGGTTTAGGATTTAGTTTTCTAAGAGGGAATTTGAGGGCCATACTCAACATATATATTAAATAAGATATAAGTAATTGAATCAAAAATTAAAACAAAAAAAGGGAGGTATATGAAAATTGTGAAAGTGTGAATGAAACATGAACTCGAAAGCGCTGGGTTGTCAAGAGGAACTCCATCCAAGGAAAGAGATTATATTAGGCATGGAATGCAGATTGAGAGAAGCTGCAGATAACGGGTTCAGACGGGAGCGGGGAATGTCGAACTTCAATTTAGCCTTATTTTTCCTTTCATTTTTTTTTTATATCTTTCATTTCCTTTATTTTTTAATTAGATTTTTCTATGAGGAAATTATTTTTATCTTGTATTTTATGTTTTTGGGGACTTCTAGTATGGTTTATCTATTTTAGAGATGTTTCTCTTGGTTTTCTCTATTAGAATGTTCTATCATTGAATATTCTTTTAGGTGGTGTGTGTAGCTTGATGAGACAGATGTGGTGATCTCTCTCGGATGAGTGCATCTCTATGGTGGGAAAACTTGAAGCATTTAAGGCAATTAGAAAGGAAGTAGTAAAGTTACTATTTGGTCCAAGATAAAATGAGAGATGCATCACAAGTACCTGTCAGTACATTACAAGCAAGACATGATTTTGAGGTTTCACCAATCACATCAGCAAAATCTTTTTGTAAAGGAGTACACAACTGAATTCGAACAATGTATGTTGAATTATGGGCCAGTAGAGCCTGAGGAGACTTTGCTTGATATTCGAGGGGATTGAGATCATCCATTGACAATGTGGAATAGTTGTAATCTTATTGGATATTACTAGATGTCTAAACCCTAGAAGCGGAGATATAACACTGATGTCTAATCCATACTACCCCTCAAACATAGTTCATTCATCATATAAAGGATCAAGAGTACACCAGTGGAGCACCCAAGTAAACCTAGCTAGAGGATGAACTCGTGCGTAGTGGAGAAAATGTGGAGCCAACCAACACAGCCAAATCAATCCCAATAAGAAGTGCATTAAGTAACAAGATTTTGGGCATATTGCACTAGATTGCCCAAATAAGAGAATATCCTATTTCGTTGAGTACAGAGCAATTGAAAATATAAACAATGACACGAAAGAGAATAAATACATCGAAGTGATGAGAGAGAGATCCTACTGATTCAAACTAACCCTAATTGAGAGATCACAACAAGCTTAACTTTGATTATTATATAAGAAATAATGAGTCCGAAGAGACGATACTTTTGAGACAATCCCTATTAAAGTTGTTAATTATTATGATTGACCATTTGTTCTTAGTGGTTACCCCCGAGTGTGGTCCAACTTTTATATATA
>NW_018249628.1:2836-3563 GCF_001263595.1 Phalaenopsis equestris
TGGAGATCTCCTTATGTGCATTGTGGAGAAGAGCAACTGATAGTGGGATCTAGGTCTTTCCAGAGAAGAAGAAGAAGCTTCTCTTTTCCCAAGAGAATGTCAAAAAGAGCTTGTTTCGTGACCATGAAATCCCAGAAGTTGCAGATCATGAGATCGTGGGGCGCTGTTGATTGTCAGTTTAGGGAGCAAGAAATGTTGATTTCCATTTTGGCTTCTTCTTTTCTTTCCTTTTTAATTTCTTTTACATTCCTTTATTTCCTAGTCAGGTCATTCTATGATGAAACCAATTATATCTTGTATTTTATATTTTTGGAGACTTTTAGCTTCGTTTATGGATTTTAGTGATGTTTCTCTTAGTTTTCTATATTGGAGTGATGGACATTTGTATTTTATTTGTGGCGGTGTTTTTGTAGCCTGATAGGATTAAGGTGATGATCTTTCTCGGACGTTCGGAGGCCTCCTTCTGCATCTAACTTGCTATAAATTGATGTTCATAGCATGAAACCTACTTTTTTTTTGTTACAGCTCGTTCTCTAGCCTCCCATACCTCATTGAATCATTGTTTGATTGTTGTTTTCAGTCTGCAAAGTTGTCGTACTCACCTTACTTGTCCCATCACATCCTTTGCTTTCTTGCGCCTTCCCAACATCTCTGCATGCTGCTTACAACCTAAAACCAACCCTTTTCTACTTCTGATTTACCATCTCAATGCCTTTTTCATCCATTT
>NW_018249629.1:0-970 GCF_001263595.1 Phalaenopsis equestris
TGAATAGAATATCAAGAATAAAATATTATCTCAAAAAAAAAAAATATTATTTTATAATTAATTTATTTAATAAATAAATATTTTAAAGTTTATGTATGCATGAACTATAATTTTTCCCTAAATACTTTGGGTAAGATGAGAATTATTTTACTATTGAGTATATATACCCCAAAAGGGTAAGAACAATCTCAATTAAACCATAGACATGTCTCTATGATTTTAAAATTTTAATTTTTAAAATTGATATTTTGGAAATCGATGAAGAAATATCAAATTGATATTTTTAATTTTTAAAATGATATTTTGGAAATCAATTCCCGCGCGGCCGCCGAAACCCGCACATCTCCTTGCCTCCCTCTCATGACATCGAAACTCTCTCCTGATACCTTGTTGTCGGTTGATGTCTTCCAAACTGTTGTCGGTTGCCCTTGCCCTAGTCGACAGCGTTGCCACTCTCTCGATTTTGTGACCGATTGAGGAAGGTAATGTTTTTTTGCCTCATTTTTCCTCTTTGAATTCTAGTATGCATGTGAGATTTGAAATTTAGGTGTTAGGTATGTATATATAAAAGATTTTAGTGATATGTGTGCAAATCTCTTTATGAATTGAAGTTTAAGTGTTAACAGTGTATATGCATAAGTATTAAATGGTATGTGTGTGAATCTAGATGGGAATGCTATTCGTAAAATTAAAGTTGGTTAGGTGATGTAGTGGAGTAATGCAACGGGTATATAGTTCAAAGTGATGTTGATATAGATGAGAATGTTATTAGCAAAATTCTAAGTTGGTTGTTTGAAGTAGTGGAGTAATACATCACTTCTATTGTTCAAAGTGACAATAATATAGATGAATATGTTATTTGTAGAATTCACATTGACTGGTTGAAGTGGAGGAATTAATTAGGTCTATTGTTCAAAGTGATGTCGATATAGATTGGGATGTTATTTGTAGAATTCACATTGTTGGTTGA
>NW_018249630.1:0-444 GCF_001263595.1 Phalaenopsis equestris
AAGATAATCACCAAAAACATGATTAAGTAGACTAGGCCAATCTCCATTAATTTATCACACCAACACTAACAATTTTTATGAAGATATTTGAGTTTTAGATGGGTAAAGTGAGCCATATAAAAAGCTATGGGAGAGTAATATGTGGAGAGGAGAGAAAGAACTTTGAGAAGACATGAGGGGAGTTATTTGTAGCCATTATTTTTTACAAAAATGACCTGTTGAGTATGCACTTGATGGAAATATTGGAATTTGGAGGTCCATATGGGAAATATTGAAACACAAGAATTAAAATCTATAATTTTGTTAGAAATAGGGCATTTTACACTAACTTTCTCCTCTATAACTCTAATACAATAATTTCACGCCTAATTAAAATTTGCCTAAAATTTGATTAGCTCGTATGTCCCGTGCATCATTCTTTTATAAATGTCATTTTGATGATAT
>NW_018249631.1:0-2900 GCF_001263595.1 Phalaenopsis equestris
TTTTTTGTTTTTCTTTAAATTTTGATTGTGGTGATTGACGGTGAAGATCGGACACCGCTCACCGCATGTATCATGCGGTGTCCGTATAGAATAATTTCTCTTCGGAGAAGAGAGTGAGGTAAAAGTTGTTACTACACGTATTATCATAATTCATGAATGTATTAAAATTTGATTTTTAAATTATCATATAAATAGCTAAATATATAAGACATGTAAATTCAATTACATTTTCAATTTAATTTATAGCATACCGTTAAATAATATCATATTAAGTTTTTAATATAACGTTAAATAATTTAACAGATATAAATTATATTAACTTTTTAAATAGCTAGTCCTACTAATTATATTTAAATCTTTTGACAAATTCTAATATCTTTTTATTTGTATGCCCATTACAAACATTCATATGTATACACACATCATTCAATTTTATATAATTTGATACACCTCCAACAAATTTTCATAACCTGATATTGAATTTCAAAGCATAATATCGATCTTAAGGCGAGCTTTTGAGCAAAAAACACTCAAATTTTTATTAAGAGTCATCCAGATTTCAGCAAAATTTATAATCAGACTGACTAGCTCAACAAAACATACCCAATGATACTAATGTTGATATATTCTGAACCAAATTGAGACTCCATCAAGCCATTACATCGATTTTGAAGCTTTCTAAACACATTTGAAATGTCAAATAGATGTTGAATTCGGCAAATTCAAGATTAAATTGAGTGTCTTAATAAGACGAATCCAATAAGCCAAATATTGATCAATTTTAATATCATTAAATCATTTAAATGTCTATCAAATGTCGTTAGATCAATGAGGTCATCCGAGCCATCCAGTTAAAGTGATTTATATTTCTTCATTAATTGCAGTTATAACTCTATAAAATAGAACCTTACCCCTTTTATGAGAAAGGATGAGAGCTTGAGACTTGAGAAATTGAGTGCAATGTATCTCACATCTAAATTTTCATTCCTACACATACAACGTCTTATCTTAGATGAAAAGATGTATTTAACTATTAAAATATAATAATAAATGATATTTTTTATATATTGCTTGTAAATGTAAATTTTTTAATATGAGATACGTAAATTCATAGAAATTAAATGTATTCTATGTAAATGCCCCATTTATTTATGATGTACATCTAATAAAAAAAAATCAAGATTTTAAAACGTTTCTCAAAAAAATAATATTTTTAATATCTTAATCGTCCGGGCACAAAAAAAAAGGTAGTTTTGGGACAAGGCCACGTGGCAGTCGTGTCATGGTGGGGCCATATCTTGAATGAAGGAATCATGAGATAGCGGCACCATGCCATGGGCGACAGCTGCCTTAACGGTCTAAATCTTCGGAAATTAACATAAAACTCACCAAGATGTAAATGAAATTAAAAAATAAATATTTGGGAAGGAGTTATATATAGCGTTAAAAATGTATCCACCTAATCGAATAACATGGTGAGTTTTATCGTTTTAATTAAATATAATGAAAATTTGCAAACTTGATACACAATACTTATAATTTACTCTAACCTAGCTCTTGTCTCGTTTGTTTTTAATTCAATTCAAGCTAGTCGAACACGGCATGAGAACAAGTAGATTGTGTTTCAAATGAGTTAATTACGAACAAATAACTTAACGACTAAAGATTGGGTCTTTTATATCTCTAATGTTAACTCTATGAACTCATAATTTGACTATTGAACATGGATATTGTGCACATAAGAATGTGTCTGCATGAATCTCAAAGCAGATGAGCGACCTGGGAAGGAAGCACGACCAATCGAACGGTTGTGGTAGGTGATCGTTTCAGATGAGTAGCAACAGAAAAAATACCTTACCAAATAATTGACAAAAGATGTTAAAAGGAGCCCCTCAAGACGGTCCTTCAAAACGATCGATGCCAAGATCTGCCAGAAGATCAACGATCCTCATCCAACGAATAGGTCCCAGGCTTTTTAATATGCAAATAACCTTGTAAATTACCAAAATGCTCCTCTAAAAAAGTTAATGATTAGAGGGATAATATGTAATTTGATAATATTGAGACCTAGGCATATAAGTACGGGACCGTATTATGGATAAGAGACACATTTTGCTTGTTTACTAATGCGCTTTCTCTTCCTCTCTTTTAATTGTCTTCTAATAGAATGTTCCATTCCTTGGGCATGTTGCTCAGACAATCTCAGATTCAACAGGTACAATTTGACTTCACATATACATCCGAAAATAGTCTTTACCCATAGAAAACTGTGATTAATTGCTATGTTTTAGCTTTGATTGTACATTTGTTGCTAAAGTCTATACATAATTAGAATAAAAACTTATGTAATTTTAAATTGATAAAGCACATAAATCATGATTGTATACATAATCATCCCATCATCTTTGGAATAAGTGGATCTCATTAGGATTCATTTGTAACACTTTACAGTGGGATTATAACTATTGTGAGGCTTATTAGTATTCTCTTTGCACTTCACTTCCAAAGGCTTGTACGGTGCCATCACTGTATAATTGAATTTTGTTGCAAGTGATGTATTGATCTTTTAAATAAAATAAATTAAAACCATAAAGTCTATTGAATGTATTTTTAGCTCTAAGTTGCTTGATTTTGTGTGCTTATTGTGGAGAATTGAGGGTGAGTCTAAGACCTTGTTTGAAGGAGCTTTGTCATTCGACTTTGTTTGAAGGAGATTTGTCGTTCGTTGAAGTTACTTTAGAAACCGCATGACGGAAAGAGCATTTTCGTCTCTGTTCTAAAACGACAAAAAATCTATGTTCTATTGAAATAAATTGAGAATATATAAAAATACATTATTTTATCATGCAAAATATAAATTTACGCGTTGGTGTAAAATTAAGCAGTGAAAAGATACATAA
>NW_018249632.1:0-355 GCF_001263595.1 Phalaenopsis equestris
ACTCTTTTCATGCAAAAAACTAACTAAATCCTACACCATTACATCTATAAATTTTGGATGTTCATTCGTTAGTTAAGCTTGAACAAGTACCATGCTGTCACCAAATTTTTATTAGATTCGACACATAATGACAAGACCATATTCAATAGATTGAGATGCCATACGATAAAGCTATTTGAGTAACAGATCATATCCTAAACACCATCACATCGAGTGCCGCCTATGAGTACACTGTTGTTTTCTCCAAGCAAGGAAAGTCATCACGGTTGATAATCATTTCTCATAAGCTTCTCATGACACCCTAAATTCAAAACACAAAGAACTTGCATGGCTCAAGGACAACCAAAATGGTTAA
>NW_018249633.1:0-514 GCF_001263595.1 Phalaenopsis equestris
ATTATTCAAATTTTTTTAAATTTTATGATTTTTTGTTTTTTTTTTTATGTTTTTATATTGCTAGAAAATAAAGAAATACTAAAAAAAAATAGAATACAATTCTCTTAAAACAAATCTACAACCAAATAAAAATAAAAATTTCAAAGTTTGAAAATTTCATTAAGTCACAGACAACGGTGCCAAAAACTTGACCCGACCTGCGATTACATAATTAATTAAGTCTGAAATGATGGCCAAAATGTTAACCCAATTTATATTCAGTGGCTAGTATGAAAAATGAATGTGTGATTAAATTGATTAATTATTTACACACTATGGTTACTACGAAAATATACGTATCTTTTTAAGAAATATAGAGTTTCTTACCCAATATCAAATCAACAGGGAATAAGAAATTTCCTATGCTTGCTTAGAAATATTTCCACTAAAACTATAAACTAAATTTGCAGAAGAATAATATAAAACTATTTGTAAAACTGTATAACTAAAGTGGCTACTTCTAATTTTAACTAAA
>NW_018249634.1:0-876 GCF_001263595.1 Phalaenopsis equestris
AACGCTTCATCTCCTCGTCTGACGCCATCTGATCAATCTGTTCGATATAAGCAGGATCAGACAGCTTCTGGTCATCTTCCCAAAAAGGCCTAACCCATGAACCGTTCGTTTTCTAAACCTAATTTTCCCTAGATTCTTAACCAAATCATGTAGGGTTTGTTCCTATGTGTGCATCTAACTAAGACAAACCCGTCTATATGGATAATCAAGCATGGATTTAAAATTTTCTTCACAAAGGCCCAAATTGAGCTCAAAATTAGGGAAATGATTCATACCTTTGTCCAAGAGGTGTAGCCTCAATTAGAATGGTTATAAACATTTGTTGTGGTTGGGAAAACCTCCTCCAAGTGTCAATTTGAGCTGAGGTTTGAGATGTGTAAAACCTCCTTCAGCAGGTGGCACGACCTTGGTTAAAGTCTGGTGCAGAGGGCTATAGAGATGGGGATTTTAGAGAGTAACTTCCTCTCTTACTTTGGTGAAGCTCAAGAGTCAATCAATTTATGAGATTGATTGAGTTATAGGTATGACAATGAAAGGCCCTTGATTTAGGTCTAAAATTGAGGCTAATCAGTAGGAATTAGGGCAACAAAATGGAGGGGATTGACTTCTCTGGACTGCTAGGGTCTGAATAAATTTTGGCAAAGTTTGGTTAGGGTTTCAACACACTTCTCCATTTGGCCGTGAGAGGTCCTCTATTTATAGAGAGGGCTTTGGTGGCAAACAAGGCATGCAGGTGGCAAGGCAACCGCTTAAGTGGAGGGAAAAAAGGTTGTGATGACAAATTTAAGTAAGCCAGCTCAAACGAGTTGAATTTTGGGTTTTTTTCATTTGGTTCCTCTCGGGCATGGGGTTTCCTGGCGGTTGAGGTGACTGACC
>NW_018249635.1:0-374 GCF_001263595.1 Phalaenopsis equestris
ATGATATGATCCCCACTAGACATGTCATTGGGTGGAAAGGTTAGTTGGACACCCATAAAGGTCTTTTCATTATGTAAGTCTAGTGGGGATTGTATGTCTAGTGGGGATCATATCACTTAGTCACCAGTAAAGGTCTTTTCATTTACTGGAGAGTTGTCACCAATGACATTATGTAAGTCTAGATATATATATATATGAAATCAAAATGGAGAGTGAAAATAGGCTCGGGAAGATGGGGAGTTTGATGCCTTTGCTTTGAGAAGGGAAGCTTCAATCAGAGGTGCTTGACACATTTGTGGAGGTCCAAGGAGGCCAGGGATTGAGCCTCTTACTGTGGTTAAAGGTCTAGACCCAAATTTGATCAAAGCCGAATT
>NW_018249636.1:0-1119 GCF_001263595.1 Phalaenopsis equestris
TAATTTTAAATATAATTAATGTATTGTGCTAAATATGAGCATGCCTATTCTATACCCTCTCATGAGTGCATAAAGAACATTGACTTATCTAGAGTTTAGTCCCTAAACTCATGGTTAGGCTGAGAAGATACTTGCTGTCACCCTAGACTTCCCACTTACCCCTCACCTAAGGGCTAGCTTCTCTCTTTACTTTCCAAACATCTGGACTGAATTGGAAATTTTAGTTTGTCACTCTAAAATCTTCAATTTTACACTCATCAAAACTTATTTTCTTATTTCATTGCACATAACCCCATGGACTACATTCTCATCCATGAGACTAAATGTGGTTCTTACTTTGTTGTAGAAAGCATAGCCCTTGTCGAGTCATTACGTTTCATAACAAATTTTAACAAATTAATTGACTAGATCGATAAGCAAATTAAGCATAGAGTCTAAATCATCACAATTTATGAAATTAAAAATATTTCTACTAAAACTTATTCCTACACATAATTATTCCTCATTATAGGGAGAAAGACAAAGGAAACTACTCAGATCTCATGAGGAAGAATGAGGAAGAACGAGGAACGAGGAAGAAACAACAACACATAGCAACACATAGATTTATAGATAAATATAAGTTTATAAAAGAAAACTAATTAAAATAAATAAAATATATAACTTATCTTAAACTCATTTCCAATCAATCCTTCTAGTTCCTTCAAATCACTCACTTTCCTTACAATTCCACTCTAATCTCACTTAGAACTGTAGTGAAAAAGATATCTCTCACTCCTCTTCTTCTCCTCCAAATCTAAGCAAGCCTCTAAGAATTTATCCTTTCTAATGAGACTCCCCTTATCTATTAAATAACTCTCCTTTCTCTCTAAAAGAACTCCCCCTATGAATCTCTAGAAGTCTCTTTAAATAGATCTCTCAAAATCACCAAGAGTTTCTTCAAGCACCCCTTCAAAATTCGTCCACATTCATTGAATCTTTTTTTACTCCAACTTGCTTTATTTTCATTCCATATGCTCCAGATGCTACATTTAGTGTACCCACAACCAAAAACATCAAAAAATACTTTTCATTAAAGTGCAAAATCATTAAAAATAGAAATTAAATGTGCATATAAAA
>NW_018249637.1:0-500 GCF_001263595.1 Phalaenopsis equestris
GAGGCAATTCTTGAAAGGTACATATCATTATAATCTCACATCATCTATAATTTAGATGCACTTAATGTGTTTTAAAATGGAAAGTTATTATAATTACTTGCCTTAAAGGCAACACTTAAGAAAACCTAACCAACCTTTATATGATACATTGTACTTTAATATATTAGGAATGATAATAAGGAAAGTAATCTTATTTTGTAATTTTTTTAAAATAGATGTATTGTATTTTTTTTTTTTTTAGTTGAGTTTCTGCTGGAATTAGGGGTGTAAACGAGTTGAACACTAGCGAGCCCAGGCTCAGCTCGTGTTCGTCTCATTTATATTTGGAGCTCAAAAAGTGTGTTCGTGTTCGGCTCGTTAAGCAAACGAACAAAAAGTCCAATGAGTCGCAACTCTTACCCTAATCATGTAGCCATAAGATGTTAAGGGTTGGAACATGTTTAAAGATTATTATTTATATTAAAGCATCATTTGAATCTATTTTAATAATTTTTATTCTA
>NW_018249638.1:0-801 GCF_001263595.1 Phalaenopsis equestris
GCCTACGATCTAGTTAGCGCCGCATGTTTAAGTAGAAAATTAGGGATTTTCTGATGTAAATAAATAGCCCTAACTTTAAAAATTCATATCTCGGTGTAGAAAAATCGCAAAAATAAAATAAAAATACCCTCTTGCTCATTGAAGAAATAAGAATAATGTCGAAATAGTTTGAAATTTATTCGATGCATATTTTATTTTATATTAATTAAATATTATTTTGAGTCTTTTAATTCTCCATGCATGTAGACATTTCACCATGGCTTGAAATTTTGGCATGTTATTGCCTCTATCTTGGGGAACATTCCTCTAAATTTCCAAGAGTTAGACAAGATCTCTAGACAGATATTCATACTTTTCAAGTTTATGTCTATTATTAGCATAAATTAATCATAATAATTAACATGTTTCTTAGAAAATCCAAGAAAATTTTGTAAAGTTTATTATGGCCAAAGAACCCCTTAGAAAATCTTTCATGAGTTAAGTCATTAATAATGCACCTAATTTTCACGAACCCTAAAATTCAAAGAAAATCAATTTTAGGAAACAAAGACATCTAAATGAGTTAATTTTTAATTTCCACTAATATTCAAAGTTCAGAGAACTCCCCATAAAATCATCAAAATATTTGGAGCTCGTTTGATACTCAAATTGATTTTCTAAGTTAAATGTTATTTTTAACACTAAAATTGTTTTTAACAATTAAAATATAACTCAAAAAATTATAAAAATTAGTTTTTGGAGTTCTTCGTTATCAAATTAATTTTGAAAAAATAAAATTGCAATTAAAATAAAAAATCCATT
>NW_018249639.1:0-2088 GCF_001263595.1 Phalaenopsis equestris
TAGCGGGTCACATCCAACATCTATTTGGCCTCCTACCCTATAACTCTTCATGAGGCCTAGCCCCTGGAGTGAATAGGCTCTTGCTTTTGTGGTACATTTGAGAATGATGGCACGATCTTTGGCAAGGCAACAAGATTATCAAATGGATCCTTCTCTGAATTGCATCATGGGGATGATGTTTGTTACTCGGTCACTCTTATCTAGTGCCTCGTGCTCTGAACATTAGACCCATCAACTTGTACTTAGTTGCTTGTATCTGACTGGTCGTTGGACTAAATTTTTTGTTGGATTGGGCCAAAAAACAACTAAGTGTACTTGGACTCTTATTGGCCCAAAATGGCTGTTTTTGTCTTACAGTACATGAATTAAGAATTATAGGTTACGGACATTGAAAAAGCAGTGTTTTACAATCGCCTAAATTAACTAATGTAATCAACCTAACATGTTTTATAGCATATAAAGCATATAGCACTCTAAACTATTACATATTTATTTATTTTAATCACAATGACAAGGCCAACACGTATGCTAACATATCTCTTCTTTTATTTATTTATTGAGATAACATGAAATTTAATCTTTAGTCCTTAAACTATAACAATCATCAACAAAAAAGATTGAATTGTACATTCATCTTATCCTTTATTATTTGAAAAATCTACACTTTTTTGCTTCTTGGAGTGTCAATATAAGCAATATCATTTTTTTTTTCACTTTTAAACTTTTTTTTTGCATGAGGAGAAAATACCAATATGGATTGAGTTTGTTTCCCTTCAGCAAAAAGTTCCACTATATGATGGGAATGCTTATGGTCTTGGAGTTGTATAATCATGTTTTAAGTGTGTCCCGATTTGCGAACTGATATTATTTGTGTGATTTTGACAATAATTGAAAAAAAGACCCAATTGTGGACATCACATTTGTCGTCTATCATTTTTATCTTATTTGATCAAACATGCAGTGAAAGTTACCTATTTATTGTTTTGGATGTGTAGACTAAGTTAGTTTTGTGATTGGACAATACTTGAGCAGATTTAGTAGCACTCAGAGCATTCTCAATCTGATTTGTGTGACGACATTTGCATGATTTATAGAGTTGATCAAAGGAGTCCTAGACATAAAACACAATATGGTTCACTATTTAGCCAAGGAAGAACAATGTTATTTATAACCTCTTTCAAAATATATACTAAAAATGGGAACCACCTTAAGTAGCAAGCACCTTGATATAATAAAATGTACGAATATGTTAAAAAAATTAACTCCCAATTAATCTTTTCCCTACTTTTATGAATTTTTGGTCATCTTGATTACTTTATAAAGTGCAATAAAGCGGAATCCAATTCTTAAAACAGAAAAATTTTTAAAGATGAATAAAAGAGCTCTACAATGATTAGTTGATTACAAATGATTCATAGTAATTGATCTTTAATTAAATGGAATAGTACCTAGATGATTTGATTAAAAACTTTAAAGTTATATGGCAGCTCACATGAAAGCCCGCGATTTTTTTCTCTACATCCATTCATCTAAAGCATGAAATCATTTTTATTATTTACTCCAGAAGACCAGGCCTACATATACAACAACCAAGCTTATTCTTTATTTATCTATTTATTCTCTTAGGAGAAATTAGAATTCTCTACATTTCTGAAGCTAAATGCTATTTATATGTCCCTCCAAGGGACAATTCTTAAATAAGAGTATCATATCATGCTGAATTTATCACACAAGCCCTGCAAGCATCGTAATACTATAAAAAAAGCTTCAAAAGAAACAATAACAACCTTTCAAATTATGTTTGCCATGTTATTTAATAGAAAGTTCAGCAGACATGCTGAATAATATAAATTTATGCCATACAAAGTGCAATATAAAAAACTATGAACAATTCATAGTAACATCTTTGATGGAATGGGCATAAACTCTCAAATATATTGTTAAGAACTTCAACATCAGATAGCAAGCTCAGTCCAATGTCAATAACTTTTCTTTTCGAATTTGTTCTTCTTCTCAAGTGGCCAAATCATTTTCCATGTTTCAAGTTGAAGAGTTTCCTCTAGGCTTTTCCGTCTTGATGAAATCTGC
>NW_018249640.1:0-367 GCF_001263595.1 Phalaenopsis equestris
TTATCATGACATTAAAAAATGAACGATGTGGCATATTTTATTCGGGAAAAATATTACATCAGGGCAATTGACGTAGCACAATGTTAGGATTGAAATATTCCATCGCGTTACTTGATTTTGAGCTAAAGTGTTATTAAAATATTCTCCTGTATTATTTGATGTGGGGGCTGTGTTATTCCAATGGCAGTAAAAACTGAAATAACACGGGGAATATGTTGAATAACACAGCCTCAAATCAAGTAACATAGGGGAATATTTCAATAACACTGCAAAATAATCGAATAATATCATATAATACTCGAATAACACATCATTTTTATAAATATCATGTGTTTACATATCTAACACCTAATTTTTAATTTCTACA
>NW_018249641.1:0-769 GCF_001263595.1 Phalaenopsis equestris
GTTTCCAGAAGTGTTTTAAGCTTCTTCAGCCTCATTGATTGGGAAGGTGCCTGGATTTGTACACAAAAAGCCTGTTAGAAAACAGATTTTACAAAAGCTGTTTTTTTAAATTTGATAGAAATTATGGCTCGAATTGGTAAAAGAGATTCTGAAAAAAATAATAACCAAAAAACTCATCAAATAAATAGAGAACTTTTTCTTGAACGGAAAAGTGGAGAACAGTTTGGGATCTTTTTGTTTTCAGTTTTTTTTTTAGTTTATTTTACTTCTTTTTTTTTTTCAACATAAAACAAAAACATCTTTGGGTTTTTGTTTATGTTTTATCTTTTTAACATAAAATCAAAACATGTTTGGTAGTGCAAATGATTTTTCTATTTTTAAAAATAAAAATAAGAACCTCACCTCCACCACCTCCTCTTCCTCCATCCATTGTCAATAAACAATAAAACCAGCGATCTCTATCAAATAGGAGAAGCTTTGTTGAGGAAAGCAATGGTGGGAAGGGAGAGGAAGCCGGTGGGGTAGAAGAAGTTGAGAATGCTAAGTCATGGTGGTGGCGGGAAATGTGTTCGAAGGAAAGGATGAAGGCGGTGGTGCTAATGTTTGCAAAGACGAAGTCTGAGGTGAAATGGGAGGTGAAGTGGGAGGTGATGATGGGGAAGATGGCGCCAACGGGCATTGGCTTCGGCGTCGGCAGCAAAGAAGTAATCGGTGTCGGGGTAGGGGTCAGGCCAGGGTCGGTAGGAGCTTTTTTGAAAATACAAAAATC
>NW_018249642.1:0-589 GCF_001263595.1 Phalaenopsis equestris
TATCTTGAGGTGAAATACCCATTTTTATATCCATAAGCTTGAATACAATGTTGACATTAGGATGTTGAATGAAAGTGTAAAAACAGACAATTTCCATGAAATGCATGTGCATCCTCCTTCCTAGCAGGGATTTACATAGATATCATTGAATCCTCAACTATTTTCATTTCTAACACCTATATTTGCATGTTTATTTAGATAATATTTTAAATTTTAAAATCGTATTAAAATATTTATAATGGAAAATTAATTTTGAGTTTTATTTTTTCTACTTTATTCTGATTCACTGACATTTTGGTCATTGATGCCATTTTGATTGTTGGTTTGAGGATAGGAATGATAGTGTTTTGTTCATTAATTAGTTTGACTTTGGCTGAAGTTAAGATATCATTGTGCTTCGGTCCAGAATTAAGTTGTGTTAGGTCTTGATATCAATTCTAGTTAAAATTGAGTCAAGTGCTATTATATTTTTACTTAGTGTTGGAAAGTAACTTTAGTTTTAGAAGTGACTTACAACATTTTGGGATGGTTATATACGCAGCCAATCGAGACATTGCTATTTACTAAACTCTCCATATTATATAAATTT
>NW_018249643.1:0-1165 GCF_001263595.1 Phalaenopsis equestris
AATTAATTCAATTTGTCAACTTTGACCTAAATGATCAATTTCGGTCAAATTTGTCAACTTTGGTCAACTTGGACCAATGGATCAGTTTAAACCCCTAGATTGATCAAGTTGGATCATTTGACCATTTCAAAACACCAAAATGGTCTAACTTAACCATTTGGTCAACTATAGACACCATTTGATCAACTATTGCTGAAAATGACAAAATTGAACCCCATGGTCACCACATTGACCATTTCATCATTCATATACTAAAATGACCACCATATGGTCAGGACAACACCACATGGTCAATTTGAGAATTTTTTTCAATCATGGTCAACCATGGTCAACCAGTATCAACATTGGTCAACATAAAAAAACAAAGTCATACTGCCAAATTCAACGAACCACATTTATCAACCTTTGACCTAATTGGTTAGACTTGATCAGAATGATCAATCCATGACCTAATGATCACCATATGGAAGATATTAGTCAACCTTTGATCTAAATGGTCAATTTGGTCAATTTATGACCTAATGACCATCTCATGGATCCCATGACCAAATTAACCATGACAAGGTTAAGAGAGTCATCCTGGCTAACCCTAGACCTAAATTGGTCAACTATGGTCAAATCTAGTTAACCCTGTCAACCATGGTCAATTTAGTTAAAATTTGTCAACATTATAATTTTTTATCAAACATTGGTCTTTTCATCAAAATACATTAGTAATTGTAATGCAGTTACAGTTGCTCCTCCTTTCTTAAGAACACAGAGAATTGGACTAACCCATGCACTATCTGAAATAGGGTAGATAATTCCAGCATCTAACCACTTTAGAATTTCTTTCTTAACAACCACTTTCATAACAGGATTTAATCTACTTTGTGGATAAGCCCTGGTTTGTAGTTTTTCTCCAGTTTATTTCTATGCATATAAATTGAAGGACTGATTCCTTTTATATCAGCAATTGTCCATCCGAAGGCTTTCTTAAAATTTTTCAAAATTTTCATCAGCTTTTCTTCTTCTTTCTTTGTTAACTTCGAGGAAATTATAATAGGTAAAGTAAAGGAATCTCCTAAAAAGGCATATTTTAAATGTTCAGGAAGTAATTTGAACACAAGTTTTGGAGGTTTTTCAATAGAGGACAAAATGATTTATCTTTGTCAATCGTGTCCAA
>NW_018249644.1:0-307 GCF_001263595.1 Phalaenopsis equestris
GAATGACAACTTCTAAAAGTTCTTTTTATATCTTCTGCTGTTCTATTTTTATTTTTTTAAAAGAGATGAAAATATTATTAGAAATTTGGAAAAATTTGATTTGTAAATTTAAATGATTCATATCATAATTTTTTGGATAAAAATTTTATGCAGAATGTCGACTAGCTAACATAACCCTCAACTTTTCACATGTAAGAGTTAGTGTAGTTTCAGTGGGAGAGGAGAATAGAGAAATTCGTCTTAGGAGACTTGGTCGTATTAAAACGTCGATGATCTGATTAATAGAGCAGATGTTTTAGATTTAACT
>NW_018249645.1:0-324 GCF_001263595.1 Phalaenopsis equestris
ATTCCTAAAAATTGTGAATATTTTTACTGGTCTTTTATTTACTTTACAAATTGGCCACTTTTATTGTAAATTTGTTGAGGAAACTTATGAACCCAAGAAAGCTAAGATTTCTTAACTTGTAAGTATCACAATTCACTTTGGAAAGAGCAGTGGCGATCGTAAGAAGGGGAGTGCAAATAGATAAGGAAATAAGATTTGATTGGCATAGAATTGATGTTTCTAGAGTGACAAGCTAGATTCTTTTATCAATTTGGTATAGAGATTGGAACTAAGGGCCATTGGTAGGTCTTATAGAGAGGGCATAATGGTTAATCTAGAAGTGAG
>NW_018249646.1:0-528 GCF_001263595.1 Phalaenopsis equestris
GTACGAGCTATGAGATGGTTGTACCTTTAAGTACACACAAAGAGAAATTCTTGTCCTGGAGTGTGGCTTAAAAGGTTAGTTTGATCAGGAGCTCATCCCACAGAGGATAGATAGACAGTTTTTTTTGTCACCTTTTATACTGCGCTAGAGCAGCTTATATGATATGTATTCAACATGATTATCTCTTTTGATGCTTTCAGCATGTAATAAGTCTATAACACCTGTTTGAAGAATATTATTAAAATTTTTTTTAGATTTTAACATATTTATCAAATTTTCCTTTTGTGATATGGATAAAAAGTTGCAGAACCATACGTTGGTTTTAAACCATAATGAACAAAGAACTAAACGATATATTTTTTTTTGATGATAACAAAATTTAATTAAAATATCCTTTTGAAAGATCAACTAACAAAAATTAAATTTTGAAAAATATACTTTGATAATTAAATGTGATAAAGAAAAAAAATGATAAACTTGCTGAGTTTATTTTTCTCGAGTTCGAGGTTTCTTACTCTTTTCTTGTGC
>NW_018249647.1:0-1205 GCF_001263595.1 Phalaenopsis equestris
ATCTTCAAGACTAACTAAATCCAACTTGGTTAAGGGTCTATGTGATAAGCTGTTGAAAAATAATTTGTTTTTCAAAAAGCAGCGGTGGTTATTATAATTTTTTTTTTTTTGAAAAAATCATACCGCAGCTAGAAAGCTGTCACCGCACATAACCAACAACGTTGTGAAAATGCTGATTTCGGTGATTTAAAAATGTAGCTTTTTGAATGAGCTGTCAAAACTCATTTTACCCGAACGGCACCACACCAAATAAGTGCCCCAAACGGGGTATAAATCTTCCCTACAACCAAGAACCCCTAAATGTAAATTTGTACGATTTAGCTAAAAAACACACCACTTCCCAGCAATATGCAATCTCCACAGCAATTCTTATCAAATAAGTCCAATAAAAGCTTTAGAAAACACCAACAATCAAATATACAATAGTAACAAGCAAAATCCACTTCGAAAAGACTCGTGATCAGAGAACAACTGAATAGGTTTAGAACTAGGGTTTCAGGAAATACCGATACCGCCGATGAGGCAAGACACCGCCACGATCGGCTCCCGGACGACGGAGAAATCTTCAACTTCTCCATCACCCCCATCTCCTTCTTCTTCCGCCCGTCTGCTAATTTTCGAATGCGCTCCCGAACCCTTTTCAAGCTACCAACAAGTCAGAGAGCAGAAGTTGAGATACGGTCGCTTATTTACACATCAGATATATAACATTTTCATATTCGCATCCATAATGCTTAAACGTTTAATAGTACAGAGGGGGTGCTGTTCGTTTAGGGCTGATGATTTGTGTAATTTTTAATATGCCAAGTATAAGTATTTTGCTATTTTACACCCATAACAGCTACATGCATTAGTAGTGCTATCAAAATGTTTTTTTGTTCGCAAGCAGCTCGTATTCGCCTCACCAAGAAAACGAGTCCGTGTTCTCCTCGCTAAGCAAACGAGCCGAACACGAACAACTTTTTTGTGTTTGAAATATAAACGAGTCGAACACGAACGGTTGTATTTTTTAACAAGTCAAACACGTGTTGAGCCCAGACTCGCTCGTGTTTGGCACGTTTACACCCCTAGTAGCTATGGATGCCTCCAATTATCATTGGGTTTTTAGTACAGACCAACACTATAATTTGACTCCTATGCAAGTGAAGAGAAGGAGTCTATTTGTAGCCACTTGGGAGAAACATTTTAGTCATTTGACGAATAAT
>NW_018249648.1:0-870 GCF_001263595.1 Phalaenopsis equestris
CTCACTTTCTACTACTCTCCCTCTCTCTCTATAAGAAACAAAAGAGTGAGGCATAGAGAGATAACGGATGGAGTGTGAAGGAGAGTGTGAGGAGGAGGTAGAAAAGGAAAAGAGAGAGAGTTAGAGAGATATGATGAAGAAGGAGAGTGAGAGGGGAGTAAGGGAGGGAGAGGGAGGTATGGAGGGAGAGGGGAGTAACAGAAGGAGAGTGAGAGAAGAGGTAGAGTGATGAGGGAGAGGGAGGGAGGGAGAGAGAAGAGTGAGAGAGAGAGAGAGTTGTCACTATCTATCTTTTTTATCTCTTCCTTTCTTTCTCCTTATCTCTCAATCTTTCCCTTCTATCTCTCTCTCCATTTATATTTCTTCATCTACATCACACTCTATACTGGAAGAAAAAAGAGAGAGAATGTGAGATAGAGTGTGAAAGCCAAATACAATGAGAGAGATTATAGGAAAAGAATGAGATTTTCAGGGGAGAGAGAGCATAAGAGAGAGGTGGAAAAAGATGAGAGAGTGTGAGAGAGAATATAAGAAATAGAGGAAGGAAGGGAGGTGGGGAACCAGAAAAACTGAGCTGGAGAAAAGTAAGAGAGAGTTAGGGGGGTTAAAGAGACCGCATGAGTGTGTGGGAGACGGAGAGAGAGAAGTTGTGATCATTAGAGTAAGTAGGGATAGAAAATGAGTGAGAGAGGAAGAGATAAAGTTAGTGACAAAGAGATAGGGTGGGAGAAGAGTGAGATAAGAGGGACAGAGAGAGGTAGAAGGAGAATAAAGGGAATGTGAGGAAGAGATTGTGAGTGAACGAGTGACTAGAAGAGAGCAAGAGATATGAGATATAATAGGGAGTGCATTGGGAATGTTAAAGTGGGA
>NW_018249649.1:0-22416 GCF_001263595.1 Phalaenopsis equestris
ACCCCACACCAAAAATAGTGCCGACAAAGTGTTTTTGGAGGCACGTCTTGGAGAACTGACCTTGGGCTCTATTTGGGGCCAAATTTCATCAGAAAAAGTGCTCCTCTACGTTTTTCACTCCTCTACGTTCATTTTCTTACACCACATCATTCCATTCCACTACCATATTGGAGTCAATTTTTTATTTTGCTTTCATAGTTTAGAGTTTTTATGGTGAGATTTAGTGTGAAACTTTCTGTAAGAGTGTTGGAGAAGGAGAAAAGTGAGAGATATCATCTTTTTGCATTTCTAAGGAAAGGCTACAAAGGATTTTCTTTGAGAAAGAGTTTTCAAATATGTATTATTTGTTTATCAATGTTGCATGAACTTTCTTTTATATATGAAATTTGTGCTTTGTTATTTTTTTCTCATGAAGTTTGAGTAGTTCCCTCTATCTTTCTCCCTACCCTGAGATATGGTGAAATGAAGAGATAATATGAATGTGCCAATATTAAAAGGTAAATAAATGGTTATGATTTTCCAACTCTAAACTTAATTTATTTTTTGATCTGGCTAATTAAATTATTAAAATTTTTTGTGAAACATATGATCCGGGAAATAGAGTATGAGTTCTACAATAGAGTGAGGAATATTTGATTCCATGGAGGAGAACATCATTCATTGAATTAAGTGTAAATAAATAGGAAAATATTCTTTATTGAGTGTAGAATTGGAGAACATTTGCGGTGATAGACTAAAATCTTCAATTCGTTCTTATTGTTTAAAAACTGAAGCGACAACTAGCCTTCAAGTGAAGGGAAGTGGGAGCTCTGGAGTGGGAGCAAGTATCCTCCTAGCTTAGCCACCAATTTAGGAACCAAGCACTGAGATTAGCCAATGATTTTCTATGCCCTGCCATAATACATATTATGAACAGGCACAATGAACATTTATCTCATCTCATTCATCTCATTTTACCATAGTGTCATTGTAGTGGGAAGGATGTTTTTTAACATAAAAATCTTTGTTACATAAACATAGTTCATAGATTACTATTTACTATTTTAAACTTTACAATTTTTGTTTGATAATAGTTAAGAGATTTAATTTTGACTACATCTCCACAATTAAAATTAGTGACAGTGATTTCAATTGACTTTTTTTTATTTTTCAAGCAAATTTTCATTTCCAATTTAAACCTTCCTCATGGGATTGATATTTGGGGCTTAAATAAAAAGTCCATTATTACTTAATAACGATACGTATATTTTTGTAGAATCTGAATATTAGTTGATTATACTTATTTAAATTTTATATAATCTATCGAAACAAAAAAATCAGATCAAGTTTAAGTGTCCATTGTCGGGGAAGGTAACAGTCAAATTAAATAGTTTTGATAAATTAGGAAATTTAGAGATCATATATACACCATAAAAATAAAATAAAATAAAATCAAAAATCAAAAATCAAAAATCCAAAAAGAAATATTTATATTACAGTGTTTTTTTTACTTTGCTTACTTTTTTTGCATATGCGAAATATTGGATCTGAAGGTTTAGTACCTTACGATTCAGAATTAGAACGTACTATTAGAAAAATTCAAAAACAACAAAAAAAATCATAGATTTACAAGAAATGGTGAATAACTTAGATAATCCAATAAATGAAAATCAACAAAGACCTTTAAAAGATTATGCGATTCCAACAGTAGATGAACTTCACTTGACTATTCAAAATCCTGATGTTGCTGCTAATTCATTTGAGCTTAAACCTGCTACTATCCAGATGGTACAAAATAGTTAGTTTGGAGGATCACCTACTGATGATCCTAACTTAGATCTTGCTAGTTTTCTTGAAATTTATGCTACATTTAAATATGATAGAGTGTCTAATGATGCTGTTAGACTTGGGCTTTTTCTTTTTTCATTGAGGGATAAAACCAAAGCTTGGTTAAATTTGTTAGCACCTGGATCTATTAGATCTTGGGGAGAACTATCACAAAAATTCTTTGCTAAATATTTTCCACCCTTGAAAACCTCTAAGCTTAGAAATGATATTACATCTTTTTGTCAGTTCGAAGAGGAATCGATATATGAAGCCTGGGAAAGATTTCAAGATCTTCTTAGAAAGTGTCCACACCATATTTTATCAGATTGGTTAATAATTCAAACATTTTATAATGGATTAATAGGATCACTTTGATCTATTATAGATGATGTTGCGGGGGGTTCATTAATGTTAAAACCTTTTGATGAAGCATATTCTATAATTGAAGAATCGCTACTAATAATTTTCAATGGCCCTCTTAAAGGGTAAATCCTAAGATAGTAGCTAGTATTCATGACTCTGATGCAATGACTATTTTGGCATCTCAAATTGCTGTTATTTCTAAAAAGATTGATTAAATAGGAGTGAATTATTCTCAAGTATTAGAGGATAATTCACTAGGACAGAATATTGATACTCAATCATCTTATGAAATTTTAAATGCTATAAATAAACAAAATAACAATCCCTATTCTAACTATTTTAACCCTGGATGGAAAAATCACCCTAATTTTAGTTGGAATAATTATAATAATTCGGTGAATCCATCCGAAAATCTGAACAATCAAGGAAATCCTAATTTTTGACCTTATTATCCTCCAGTACTTAACTCCAACCCTAGCCCACAAGTTAAGGAAAAGAAGTTGTCGATGGAAAAAGTAATGTTGAATATGAGAAATCAAATACAAAATCAAGGGACTGCTATTAGAAATATTGAAAATCAATTATGACATATTGCTATTGCACTTAGTAATAAACCTTTTAGAATTCTTCCAAGTACTGTGGAAGTTAATCCAAAAGATCAAAATAAAGAGCAAATTAAAGTTATTCAAGCATGAAGGGGAAAAGAAGTTGAAACAAGGGTGTAAAAAGAAACTGAGGTTGATGAAGAGAAGGAAGAAATTGAAAATGATCAACAGGAAAATGAACAAACACAAGTCCCTGTACAAAATCCATTTCCTCAGTTTCCTCAAAGACTGAAGCAAAAGAATAAAGATAAACAATTTACAAAATCTTTCAAAATCTTTAACAAGTTAACGATAACTATTCCTTTTGTTGAAGCTTTGGAACAAATGCTAAGTTATGTGAAATTTATGAAGGATGTATTAAAAAAGAAAAGGATGTTTACAGATCATGGGACCGTTGCACTCAGTGAAGAGTGTAGTGCTATTATTCAGAAAAAGCTTCCTGAAAAATTAAAAGATCCTTGTAGCTTTACTATACCTTGTGTAATTGGAGAAAAGTTTTACGGAAAAGTTTTATGTAATTTAGGAGCGAGTATCAATTTTTAACATTTAGATTTGGGAGAAATTTCCCCTACTACTGTAACTCTTCAGTTAGCTAATCGATCAATAACTTATCCAAAAGGAGTTATAGAAGATGTGCTAGTAAAAGTAGATAAATTAATTTTCCCTTTAGAGTTTATAGTCTTGGATATGGAGGAAGATAAAGAGATTCCTATTATTTTAGGGAGACCAATTCTCGTAATAGGGACAACTGTAATAGATGTGAAAAAAGGAGAATTAATAGTGAGGGTTAGTGATCAAGAAGTGAAATTTAATATAGCAAAAGCTATAAAATATCCTGCAATACAAAAAGAAAATGAATGTTTTAGGATGGAAGTAGCTGATTATCTAAGTAATGAGTACTTTAAGAATGAGTTCGAAGATAAATTAAAGCAAGGAGAAATTTTTGATACTGAAGATGAAGTAAAAGAAGAAGATTTGGATTATATTCAGGGAAAATTTGGAGCATTAGTCTTGCTGGAGAAGGATAGTAAAAATCTTATTCCTTCAAGTATTAAACCTCCTGAACTTGAATTGAAGATATTACCTGCCCATTTAAAATTTGTATTTTTAGGAGTATTTTTAGGAATATGTATTTTTGGGAGAGACATCTACATTGCTTGTTATTATGTGTTCTGAGTTAATTGAAATTTAGGAACAAAAGTTGATAAAGATGTTGAAAAAGTATAAAAAGGCTTTTGGATGGACTTTAGCAGATATTAAAGGATCTAGTCCTTCAATTTGTATGCATATAATTTTATTATATGAAAAGTACGAACCTAAAGCGAATCCTCAAAGAAGATTAAAGTCAATAATGAAAGAAGTTGTTAAGAAAGAGATTTTAAAGTGGTTAGATGCTGGAATTATATATCCTATTTCAGATAGTACTTGGGTAAGCCCAATTCACTATGTTTTAAAGAAAGGAGTCACTGTTGAAGAAAAAAAGGAAAATGAATTAATACCAATAAGACAAGTAACTGGTTGGCCAATTTGCATTGACTATAGAAAGCTAAATATGACCACCAGAAAAGATCACTTTCCTTTACCCTTTCTAGACCAAATGTTGGAAAGATTGGCTGGGAAAAAATATTATTGCTTAAAATATTATTGCTTTTTAGATTTTAGATGGATATACCGAATATCACCAAATTTCAATTACTCCAGAGGATCAAGAGAAAATATGATTTTCAAGCCCATACAGAACATTTGCTTTTCTTAGAATGTCTTTTGGACTATAAAATGCATTTGCAACATTTCAAAGATGTATGATGTCAATTTTTAGCAATTTTATAGAGCATGGAATGGAATTGTTTATGGTCGATTTTTCTGTATTTGGGACTTTGTTTGAGTTATGTCTTAATAATTTAGAAAGAATTCTGGATGTATGTGAAAAAATCAACCTAGTTTTAAATTGGGAAAAATATCAATTTATGGTTGCAAGAGCTATTGTTCTTGGACATAGAATTTCTGAAAAGGGCATGGAAGTAGATCCTGCAAAAATCCAAGTTTTAAGGAAATTACCAGCTCCTAATAGTGCTAAAGGGGTGATAAGTTTTCTAGGACATGCTGGTTTTTACAGGCGCTACATAAAAATTTTTTCAAAAATAACTTAACCACTATGCCAACTTTTAGAAAAATATATGAAATTTTATTTTAATGAGGAATGCATAATATCATTTGAATTATTAAACAAAATTAATCACTGCTCCTATAATAGTACCACCTGACTAGGAGAAACTATTTGAAATAATGTGCGATGCTAGTGCTTATGTTATTTGGGCTGTATTAACACAAAGACACGTCAAAGTTTTTAAAGTTATATATTATGCTAGTAAAACTCTAAATAATGCTCAAATTAATTATACTACTATTGAAAGAGAGTTATTAGTTGTTGTTTATGCCTTTGATAAATTTAGACCTTATTTAATTGAAACTAAATGTGTAGTGCATATAAATCATTCAGCTATTAAATAATTAATGCAAAAGAAGGTTGCTAAACTAGTATTAATTAGATGAATAATTCTATTGCAAGAAATTGATTTTACTGTGGTTGAAAGAAGGGTAAATGATAATCAAATAACTAATCATTTGTCTAGTATAGAAATAGAAATATTAACTAATTTTGCAAATGAAATTTTAGAAAATTTCCCTGATGAACATTTCTATAGTATTGATGAAATGGATGTAGAAATGGATGTACCATGTACCATGGTATGCTAATATAGGTAAACTATATTCTAAGTGATATTCTACCACCTGATTTCAAGAATCTACAATTAAAGAAATTTATCTATGATTCAAGAGACTATTTTTGGGATGACCCATATTTATATAAACAATGTAAAGATCTAATTATTAGAAGATGTGTGCTTTATGAAGAAACTCAACAGATAATTGAAAGATGTCATGATTATGAATTTGGAGGACATTTTGGAAGAAATAGAACTGCATATAAAATTTTGCAAGCTGGATTTTATTGGCCTACTATTTTTAGAGATGTTAATGAATATATTAAAGCATGCAATAGATGTCAACGAGTAGGAAATATTTTTAGAAGAAATGAAATGCCTATGAATCACACATTAGAAGTTGAAATTTTTTATGTGTGGGGATTAGACTTTATGGGACCATTTATGCCTTCATTTGGAAATTTATATATATTACTTGTTGATTATATGTCTAAGTGGATTGAAGCTATTGGTATGCCTTGATGTGATGCTTGGAGTGTTTTTAAATTTTTAATTAAAAATATTTTTACAAGATATGGAATGTCGAGAGTAATCATTACTGATTGAGGATCTCATTTCAGGAATAACAGAATCCAAAAATTGATCAAGAAATATGATAAAATGCATAGATTCTCTACTAACAGAATCCAAAAATTGATCAAGAAATATGATATAATGCATAGATTCTCTACTGCTTATCATACTCAGACTAGTGGTCTAGCAGAAATATCAAATCATGAATTTAAATACAATTTAGAAAAAAAATATAAATCCTTATAAATAGGATTGGTCTGCTAGACTAGATACTGCATTATGGGCATACAGAACTGCTTATAAAACTCTTATAGAAATGTCCCCATATAGATTGATTTTTGAAAAAACATGTCATTTACCAGTAGAATTGAAAAATAAAGCATTTTGGGCTCTTAAAAAATTTAATTTTAATTTAAAGGATGCTGGTGAGAAAAGGTTATTGTAATTCAATGAACTTGAGGAGATTAGAAATGAAGCATATGATAATATGAAAATCTATAATGAGAAAATGAAAATATGGCATGATCGAAAGATTATTAAAAAGAAATTTAAACCTGGACAATAAGTTCTATTAAATATTACAAGATTGAGATTATTTCGAGGAAAACTAAAATCTAGATGGTTAGGACAATTTAAAGTGTTAAAGTCTATCATTATGGAATTGTTGTTATTAAAGATCCTAACACTAGAAAGATATTTAAAGTTAATGGGCATTGTTTGAAACATTATTATGAAGGGCACATTAATGGGCATTGTTTGAAACATTATTATGAAGGGCACATATCTTAGTTTAAAGAAGTTTTAATGTTAATTCAACCCAACTAAAGAAATGGTATGTTGGGTTGACGACTTTAAACTAAGTGTTGTGTGGGAGGCAACCCAAACTTATATTGTTATGTATTACTATTTTATTAGATAAAGTGTCTTATATATTAGTAGTTAATAATCCTACACAATTGTATTTTTTATAAATTAAGTCAAATGTTGGCATTGGAGGAAAATTTGGAATCAAATTGAAATAAAAAATGAAAGTCAAAATTTTGGCCACTGGCGCTGACGGCGCCAGAATGGGCGCTGACAGCGCCCTAGATAATGGACATTAGTGCTGATGTCACCAATCGGGTGCGTCAACGGTGCCAAGTACGGTTAGACAGTTTTAGATGACTTTTGGCAGATTTTGGCGCAATTTCACTTCATAATAACCGCCGGGATGAGTTTAAAAAAGTCTAGAAACATTCTTGGATGCCTAGCGACTTCCTATTTTCGGATTCCAGGACCTCTAATTCCAGAAATACTTTGAGGTATGCAGTTTTCAATAAATGAAATTTTATTAGTTTTCACACGCAGCAATTATATGTTAAAATTATTACGAAGAGGAGATTGATAAAGGAAAAAGGATTTATTAATCTTGGAGTGATCAATCCAACTGGTCTGATTGATAAGATAATTCTGTAAGGGCGTTGGGAAGTTCTGTGTTACACTACGTCTGCGGTTGTTGTACCTGTGGTGAAGGAGTTTTATGCAAGCATACATGGAATTACTCAAGGTGTTGTCTTCGTACCAGGTAAGGCTGTGCCACTTACTCCTACAAGGATTAATGAATTGTATATGATAGACAACATTCCAATCTATCATTATACAAATTTCATTCCTACACGAGATTTGATGCAAGAAGTGTATAATCTTCTGACGGATCAAAGTGAGACAAAGTGAGATGTTGGAGAAGGATATGTTAGTTTATCCACTTCATTACTTAATCCAATCTTGAAGCAATGACATTTCCTTATTGCTGCAAAGTTACTCCTTATTGCTGCAAAGTTACTCCGAAAAATTACACCTTACTACGAAAATTAGTAGAGTCACCAAAGAATGTGCTATTTTAAATTACTGCATTCAAATAGAAAAGCCCATTGATTTAGGGTTTATTATATTTAAGTCTATTATAGGTATCCTTACTAATAGACCAATTTATGGACTTGGGCATCCATCTACCATTTTTTGATTTGTAGTCAAGCCCAAGTGTCATATGAAAGTTGGGAAGGGACTTTATTACCTTCGGAGCCCATGATCCCTGTTGATGAGAATTATTTTGGAAATGGAAATGAAGTATTAGAAGCCATCATAGATGAATCCTCACATGCTTCAACTCCATTAATACCACCAACAGTTGGAAGTTTGCTTGCTTTGGAAAAGAAATTCAAGAAAATTTAAAGGGAACTTCATATTATTATAAATGCAATAGAAGATCTCAAATACATTTTTGTTCACCTAGATTGGAAAATGAAAGGAAATTTTGATCGCACTGGAACTTTTGAAGTAGGATTAGTTTGGATGTTTAAAGAAAATGGGTGGATCGAAGAAAATTTGACAAATCAATTTCCGTACCGATCCTTCTACAGCTTATATGTTCATTACCAATCTATGGGAGATATTAGAGGAGGAGAAAGCACTGAAGAAGAGGATAATTGGGGACTTTAGATTCTCTATCTATTTTAGAACATTATCTATACATAGTGTAATTTTGTGGATTTGATTTCATTTGGTTTTTTATTGCTATAGAATTCTGAACGTTGATTGTGTGTATAGTTTTGTGATAGTGTTTAGTGTTTTGGCTTGATTTGGATGCTGATTTATAATTAGATTGTTTAATATGTGTGATTGTATAACTAAAAAAATGTGTTTGTAAAAAGTGTACTTTCATATAGAAAAATTAGTTTATTTTTGTTTGTGAAAATTGGTGTTTGTGAAATATTTTGTTTGTAATTTATTGCTAGATAAAAATTTGTGTCTAAAATACTAAAAATTTTTTAAGTAAGTTGATAGAAAATTGAAAATTAAGAAAATCAAATTATGGAATTTTTTGGGCCTTCAGCGTCGACGACGCCCTCGACCCGACAACAGATTAAACCCCCCGAGAGCAGATTAAACCCCTAAAAATTCACAATTTTTACTGTTGCCACCGTTTTTTACAGTTAAGACATCTTCAACTTTTGGCTTGGGCAGCTAGGGCTTGATTTTGGGTGGATTTGAGGCGATTTAGAGGCTAAAAAACTTCGGATTTCATCTTATCTAAGTAAAAGCTACACTTTAAACCAAAAATTTTTTATTTTCACCAAGGATTAATCTCACATTGCATGGATCCAAAAATATAGAATTTTTTTCTGATAAATTTTTGAGAAAGTTTTTTGGTGATGAACTCTTATTTAGTGATTTGAAGTTTAAAATGTTTTACATCTTGATTTTTGGATTTTTGTGATTTATTCTAAATTTTTTAACTTTTTTTAGATTTTTTATAGCACCTAGATCGAGCAAAAGATAAATAGAATATGACAAGTAGAGATTTGTTAGCTTTAGAGATTAGCTTTAGAGCCAGTGCTCGATTTCATATTTTTAAAGAAAATAAAATATTGATTCAGGACCGAGGTTTTAAAAATCCGGGAGGAGAAGTTGGACGTTTGATTTTTGTTATTTTACTATTGATGCGATAGCTGGGATTGTAATGGAATTTTATGGCAACCATTCTGAAGCTTCTGATGATTTTGTTTTTGTTTCAAGAAAAATGGTGGAGTTTACTCCAAGAAAAATTAATGAGTTTTATCAATTAGAAGATGTGTATAGATGTCAGTACCATTCTTTTTCTGCTACAGATCAGGCTTTAGATGAAGTTATTTCTTTTTTGACTAGTGAAAAAGGGGCTTAGAAGATTAAGAATGGAGTTAAAGTTAACTTTCCCCTTTCTATGTTAAATGTAGTATCTAAGGCCTGACATTATTTTGTTTCTGTGAGGGTGATTCCAACGAATCATCATAGCAAATTAGCTAAGGATAAAGCCATCCTAAACTTCTATATTCAGCAAGTGATGGACATAAATTTAGGTTCTATCATTTATATAAACACTCAATCTATTGCTCTGAGAGAGACCACTAGTGGATTTGGCACACCCTGCTCTGATTTACACACTTTGTGAGCAGACAAGAGTTGATTTTAGACCTGATGAGGAGAGGATTGAGCCTGAGAGATCGATTGGGCCTGCCAACATCAAGAGTTATGAGTCCTTTGTTAACTGGAGATCTGGAAGATAGGCCAGGGATATTCCTTCTACTTTTAGAACCCCTAGTGAGCCCACTTCATGTTACCCGAGCAACAGGGAGTAGTTGAACCAGATGATGATTCAACAGGGAGATATTTTGAGGATGGATCATAAGATGCAGAAAATGGATGCTAGAAATGCTCACACTGATGATCTGATTCACCAAAAATTTGAATATGATGCTGCTTATGATGATGCTTTAGTGAGATATCTGAGGGGTGACCATACAGTTCAGTTCCCTATTCACCCTACTTATACTCCATATCAACAGTAGAAGTTAGATGTTGATGATGAGGAAGATAATGACTGGTGATCTATTTTGTTTGTTTGTTTGTGTTTGTACTGTGTGATTGTTTTTTTTTTTGTGTTGTGATGTTGTTGAGAATTTGTTTGTTATGTTAGTAATGTGGATAATGTGGAAAACTGTTTTCATTTTTTAGAATTTAATTTTGTTCTGTTGTTATGTTCAACACTTTTTTATGTATTGTGATTAGCTTTTTCTCAGCAAATTTTATATGTATTATGTGCAATTTAATGTTTTTAGCTTTGTAGTTTTCATATTAGCACCTGCAGCATTTCAAAATTTATGTTTAAAAATCAGAATCTTCAACAAGTATGAATTTTTTTTTATGTATTTAATGCTTTCTTTTACCCTTCATTTTTAAAGTTCTTCATGTAAAATCATGTAAAAAACTTATAAAAATTTAATTTTGGGGGGAGAAGAAATATAATTTTTAGAAAATAACTTAATTTTATTTGTCCTCACTTAACTTTATTTTCAAAATTTTAAGTTTAACATGACCTTTGGAATTAGAGGTTAACTTTGGATAACTATATTTATGTTTCTAAATATATAGTAAATTTAAGTAAGATTTTCAATAATAAAGGTTAATTTTAGGGGCTAAAAAATTATATTTCTGTCATCTTTGGTAAAAGAGAATAAGACTATGTTTTTCTATTTTTAGTAATGGAACTTTGTATTTTTGAAGTGTTAAAAATCTTAAAGAAATTCATGTAAAAAGAAAAGTCTTAAGGAAATTCATGTTAAAAAAGTATTAAACTTTATGAAAAATTTAAGTTAATATAAATTTGTTAAGTGAAAAAAATGTAAAAAGTTTTTAACTTTAAAAAGAGGATAGTGAAGTTCAAAATCATTAAAGGCTATCCAAATATAGTAATCCTCAGAAAAAGAAAAGAAAAAAAAGAAATGAAAAAGGAAAGAAAAATAAAAGAAAAAGGAAAGAAAAAGAAAAGAAAAGAAAAGAAACTAAAAAGAAAAGAAAAAGATAAGATATGGGGAGAAGCTTGAGAAGATGCCTAATTAAAAACTGGTTTCACTTGAATCAACTTAAGGAAAAAGACTTGGACACATTATCTAAACTTTTTATTTGAATGTTAGCTTAATTAATAATACAATTTTTGATGTTATTTTTCATTTAAATTTTCTAAGTGACTTTAACATGACAAATTGCAATTTTTCTTGAAAGAAATAGAGGATCAGAAAGAAATAGAGTTTTTCTTGAAAGAAATAGAGGATCAGAAACCTTAGACTTAATTACTGAATATACTTACACCTTTAGTATTAACTAGAATTGTTTTGAATTTTTCTTAAGTTTAACTATTATATTTAGAGAACTAAAATATGGAAATCTAAAAGTTAAATTCTTTACCATAAGTCATAATCTTTATGTAGCAGAGAAGTTACTTGAGGACAAGTAACATGTAATTTTGGGGGATTTTGATACACCGAAAATATATGCATTTTTATACCCATATTTTATACTCATTTTTTGTGATATTGTACTTTAATGGAAGGTATTTTGATATTTTTTTGCAGGTTGTTGATTTTCAGGTCTTCAAGATAAAAGAAAGCAAAAAATGAAAGTTGTAATTTTGGCCACTGGCGCCGACGAAGCCAGAATGGGCGCCGACATCACCCTAGATAATGGACATAAGCGCCGACATCGCCAGTCGGGAGCACCGACGGCGCCGAGTATGGTTGGACGGTAGATGACTTTTGGAGGATTTTTGCATGATTTCACTTCATAATAACCGCTGGGAAGAGTTTAAAAAAGCCTAGAAACATTTTTGGATGCCCAGCGACTTCCAATTTTTTGATTTCATGGCTTCCAATTCCAGAAGTACTTTGAGATATGGTGTTTTAAACAAAAGAAAGTTTATTAGTTTTGATGGGCAGGGATTATATGATAAAATTATTATGAAGAGGAGATTGATAAAGGAAAGAGGATTTGTTAATCATGGAGTGATCAATCCAACTGGTCCGATTGATAAGATCATTCTGCAAAGGCGTTGGGAAGTTCTGTGTTACACTACGTCTGCGGTTGTCGTACCTACTGAGAAGGAGTTTTATGCAAACTTACATGGAATTACTCAAGGTTTTGTCTTCGTACGGGGTAAGGCTGTACCATTTACTCCTGCAAGGATTAATGAATTGTATATGATAGACAATGTTCCAAGCTGCCATTATACAAATTTCATTCCTGCATGAGATTTGATGCAAGACGTGTATAATCTTGTGACGGATGAAAATGAAAGTGAGATTTAGAAGGTACGAGATGAAGGATATGTTAGTTTCTCAACTTCATTACTTAATCCAATATCCAAGCAATGGCATTTCTTTATTGCCGTAAAGTTACTCCCTACTATGAAAATTTGTAGAGTCACCAAAGAATGTGCTATTTTAAATTACTGCATTCAAATGGAAAACCCCATTGATTTAGGGTCTATTATATTTAAATCTATTATAGATATCCTTACTAATGGACCAATTTATGGACTTGGGCATCCATCTACCATCTTTTTGATTTGTAGTCAAGCCCAAGTGCCATATGAAAGTTGGGAAAATACTTTATTATTATGGGATTCCATGATCCCTATTGATGGGAATTACTTTGGAAATGGAAATGATGTATTAGAAGCCATTATAGATCAATCATCACATGCTTCAACTCCATTAATACCACCAACACTTGGAAGTTCGCTTGCTTTGGAAAAGAAATTGAATAAAATTGAAAGGTAACTTCAGAGTATTATCACAGATTAATTTAAATTCAATTGAAGATCTTAAATATCTTTTTGATCACCTGGATTGGAGAATGAAAGAAAATTTTGATCACACTTGAACTTTTCAAGCAGGATTAGTTCGGATGTTTAAAGAAAATGGGTGGATCGAAGAAAGTTTGACAGATCAATTCCCGTACCAATCCTTCTACAACTTATATGTTCGTTACCAATCTATGGGAGATATCAGAGGAGGAAAAAACACTGAAGAAGAGGCATAATAATTGAAGAATTTAGATTCTCTAACTATTTTAGAACATTATATATATTTGGTGTAATTGTATGGATTTGATTTGATTTAGTTAGTTTTTTCTTTAAAATTCTGAACTTTGATTATGTGTATAGTTTTGTGACAGCGTTTAGTGTTGTGGCTTGATTTCCTCTCCGATTTATAATTAGTTTGTTTAATATGTGTGATTGTCTAATTAAAAAAATGAGTTTGTAAAAAGTGTACTTTCATATATAAAAGTTAGTTTGTTGTTGCTTGTGAAAATTGGTAGTTGTGAACTATTTTGTTTGTAATCTATTGTTAGATAAAAATTTGTGTCTAAAATACTAAAAATTTTTGGAGTAAGTTGATAAGAAATTGAAAATTAAAGAAATCAAATTATGGAATTTTTCGAGCATTCAGCGCCGACGGCGCTATCATCTGTGCCAGTGACGCCCTCGACCCGACAGCAGATTAAACCTCTAAAAATTTACAATTTTTACCGTTGTTACCATTTTTTACACTTAAGTCGTCTTCAACCTTCGGCTTGAGCAGCTAGGGCTTGATTTTGAGCAGATTTGAGGCGATTTAGAGGTTAAAAGACTTCAGATTTCATCTTCTCTAGGTAAGAGCAACACTTTAAACCAAAAATTTTTTATTTTCACCAAAGATTTTTCTCACATTGCCTAGATCCAAAAGTTTCTCTGATTTAGTGATTTGAAGTTTAAAATGTTTTACATCTTGATTTTTGGAATTTTGGGATTTATTCGGAATTTTCTAAATTTTTTTAGATTTCTTATGACACCTAGATCGAGCAAAAGAAAAATAGAATATCAAGAGTAGAGATTTGTTAGCTTTAGAGAAAGTGCTCGCTTTCATATTTTGCAAGAAAATAAAAAATTGATTCAGGACCAAGGTTTTAAAAATCTGGAAGGAGAAGTTGAACGTTTGATTATTATTTGATAGTGGGAGAATTTTTGTTATTTTATTGTCGATGCAATAGTTGGGACTGTAATGGAATTTTATGCCAACCTTCCTGAAGCTTCTGATGATTTTATTTTTGTTCAAGGAAAAAGGGTGGAGTTTACTCCAAGAAAAATTAATGAGTTTTATCAGTTAGAAAATGTGTATAGATAAGTTATTTCTTATCTGACTAGTGAAAAAGGGGCTTGGAAAATAAAGAATGGAGTTAAAGTTAACTTTCCCCTTTCTATGTTAAATGTAGTATCTAAGGCCAGACATTATTTTATTTTTGGGAAGATGATTCCAACAAATCATCATAGCGAAGTAACCAAGGATAGAGCCATCATGAACTTCTGTATTCAGCAAGTGAAGGATATAAATTTAGGCTCTATCATTTATATGAACACTCTACCTATTGCACTAAGAGAGAGCACTGGTGGATTTGCACACCCTGATTTACACACTTTGTGAGCAGGCAGGAGTTAATTTTAGACCTAATGAGGAGAGGATTGAGCCTTAGAGACTGATTGGGCCTGCCAACATCAAAACTTATGAGTCCCATGTTGATTGGAGATCTGGTAGACAGGCCAATATTCCTTCTACTTCTAGAACCCCTAGTGAGCCCACATCAAGTGACCCCAGCAACAGGGAGTTGTTGGACTAGATGATGATTCAACAGTGATATATTTTGAGTATGGATAATAGGATGCAAAATATGGAGGACAGAAATGCTCACACTGATGATCTGAATCACCAAAAATTTGAATTTGATGCTGCTTATTATGATGCTTTAGTGAGATATCTAAGGGGTGACCATACAGTTAAGTTCCCTATTCACCCTACTTGTACTCCATATTAGTAGCAGAAGTTAGATGTTGATGTTGAGGAAGATAATGACTGGGATCTACTTTGTTTGTTTGTTTTTGTTTGTACTGTGTGATTGTATTGTTTTTGTTGTGATGTTGTTGAGACTTTGTTTGTTATGTTATGTTAAACTTTAATGTGGAAAAATGTTTTCAATTTTTAGAATTTAATTTAGTCCTGTTGTTATTTTCAGCACTTTTTTATGTATTGTGATTAGCTCTTTCACAACAAGTTTTATATGTATTATGCGCAAATTAATGTTTTTAGCCTTGTTGTTTTCATTTTAGCCCCAACAGCATTTCAAAATTTATGTTGAAAAATCAGAAACTCCAATAGGCATGAATTTTTTTATATATTTAATTCTTTCTTTTACCCTTCATTTTTAAAGTTCTTCATGCAAAAATATTTTAAAAATTTAATTTTGGGGGGGAGAAGAAATATCAATTTTAGAAAATAACTTAACTTTATTTGTCCTCACTTAACTATATTTTCAAAATTTTAAATTTAACATGACCTTTGGTATTAGATGTCAACTTTAGATAACTATATTTATGTTTCTAAATATATAGAAAATTTAAGTAAAAATTTTCAATAATAAAGGTTAATTCTAGGGGCTAAGATATTTGGTAAAAGAGAATAAGACTATATTTTTCTATTTTTAGTAAATAAAGAAAATTGTATTTTTGAAATATTAAATCTTAAAGAAATTCATGTAAAAAGAAAAGTATTAAACTTTATGAAATCTTTAAGTTAATATAAATTTTTTAAGTAAAAAAAAAGAAGAAAAAAAAAGTAAAAAGTTTTTAACTTTAAAAGGAAGATAGAAAAGTTCAAAATCATTAAAGGTTATCAAGACATAGTAATCCTCAAAAAAAAAAAAAGAAAAAAAAAGAAAATGGAAGAAAAAGAAAAGAGAAAGAAAAGAAAATAAAAGAAAAAAAAAAGAAAAGAAAAAAGAAAGTGAAAAGAAAAGATGTGAGGAGAAGCTTGAGGAGATGCCTAGTAAAAATTTGGTCTCACTTGAATCAACTTAAGGAAAAAGACTTGGACACATTTTCTAAACTTTTTTATTTGAATGTTAGCTTAATTATTAATAAAGTTTTATGAAGTTCTTTTTCATTTGAATTGAATTTTTTTTCATTTGAATTTTCTAGGTGACTTTAATATGACAAATTGCAATTTTTCTTGAAAGAAATAGAGGATCAGAAACCTTAAACTTATTTACTAAATAAACTTACACCTTTAGTATTAACTAGAATTATTTTGAATTTTTCTTAAGTTTAACTATTATATTTAGAGAACTAAAATATGGAAATCTAAAAGTTAAATTCTTTACCATAAGTCATATTTTTTATGTTGTAGAGAAGTGACTTGAGGACAAGTAACATGTAAGTTTGGGGGATTTTGATAAACCGAAAATATATGCATTTTTAGACCCATATTTTATACTCATTTTTTGTGATATTACACTTTAATGGATGGTATTTGATGTTTTATTGTAGGTTGTTGATTTTTATGGCTTCAAGCAAAAAGAAAGCAAAAAGGACAAAAATTGGACTCAAAATTGCATTTCTGAAGAAATGCTCAGCGCCGTAAACACCGAGGTCAGCGCCGACGGTGCAGAACAACTCAAGGCTTGAGATTTTTACTCAGCGCTTACGGCGTCAAAACAGCGCCGACGACACCAAAGGCTGTGCAAACCCCATTTCTAGAAGGTTCGATGTATTTGGACGAGTTTTTGAAGAGTTTTTTGAGGCACCTCTTGGAGTACCGACCTTGGGCTCTATTTGGGGCAGAATTTGGGGCTGAATTTCATCAGAGAAAGTGCTCCTCTATGTTTCTCACTCATGTACGTTCATTTTTTGCATCACATCATTCTATTCCACTACCATATTGGAGTTATTTTTTTTATTTTGCTTTCATTGTTTAGAGTTTTTGTGGTGAGATTTAGTGTAAAACTTTCTGTAAAAGTGTTGGAGAAGGAGAAAAGTGAGAGATCTCTTCTTCCTGCATTTCTAAGGAATGGGTAAAAAGGAATCGCTTTGAGAAAGAGTTTTTAGATAAATATTGTTTGTTTATCAGTGTTATATGAACTTTCTTTTATATATGAAATTTGTGTTTTGTTATTCCTCTATCTTTTTCCTTACTCTAAGATATGGTGAAATGAAGAGATAATATGGATGTGCCAATATTAAAATATAAAATAAATTGTGATGATTTTTTAACTCCGAACTTAATTTACTTTTCGATCTGTTCAATTGAATTGTTAAAATGTGTTGTGAAACATATGATCCTGGAAATGGAGTATGAGCTCTACAATAGGGTGAGGATCACATTTGATTCAATGGAGAACATCGTTCATGAAATTAAGTGCAAATAAATAAAGAAATATTCTTTATTGGGTGTAGAATTGGAGAACATTTAGGGTGACAGACTAAAATCTTCAATTTGGTCTTATTGTTTAAAAACTGAAGAAAAAGCTAGCCTTCAGGTGAAGGGAAGTGGGAGCTCTGGAGTCTGATATCCTCCTAGCCTAGCCATGGATGTAGGAACTATAAACTGAGATTACCTAATGATTTCTTATGCACTGTATTAGGGTAGAGAATTAAAGTTGCTCTTATTTGGCACAATACATATTATGAACATTTATCTCATCTCATTTTATCATAGCCTCATTGTAGTGGGAAGGATGCTTTTTCACATAAAAATCTCCGTTTTTCGAAGGATGCTTTTTCACATAAAAATCTCCGTTACATAAGCATAGTTAATAGATTAGTACTTATTATTTTAAACTTTACTATTTTTATTTGATAATAGTTAAGAAATTTAATTTTGATTACATCTCAACAATGGAAATCAATGACAGTGATTTAAATTGACTTTCTGTGAATTTCCTAGCAAATTTATCATTTCCAATTTAAATCTTCCTTGTAGGATCGATATTTGGGGCTTAAATAGAAAATCCATTATTACTTGATAACGATATGTATACTTGCAAAGAATTCAAATATTAAATGATTATACTCATTTAAATTTTACACAATCTATCGCAACAAAAAAATTGTATCACTCCCCAAGAAATTTCAAGCTATCTTAGTTTAGCCTTTGAGGGGTGTTTAAATAGAGTGGGACGGAGAGGCTACCAAGGCAATTGGTGGGTGCTTTAGGTTTCTTAGGTGGATGCTGAAAATTTGATAAAATCTGATTGGGATGAGACAGCTTGGAGTTTTAGCCATGGGGGAGCACTTGGGGGTTGCTTTTTCGGCAGCCTAGGTGGCCGGCCGGCCAGGCTCAGGTCACCATCCCACTGAGGATGGTCAGTGGTGGGATGATTTTCGAATTTTGGGAATATTTTGGAAATTTTGGAATTTTTGGGTCATGACAGGCATTTTGGTAATCTTGGGTAATTTTGGGGTATTTTGGGAATTTGATGATTTTGGTGGATTTTGGTCAATTTAGGTAGTGTTGAGTGGTTTGGGATGATTTTTGGACCAATTTGGGTATTTTGGGTAATTTTGGAAGTTTTGGCAAAGATTATGGTTGAAGGCGTATTTTGGTAATTCGGTGATGAAGTCATGTCAAACCAATTGGAGCCATGTGATGACCCATCTTGGATGCTCAATATGTTGGTTCTAACCCTCTTAGCCAAAGATTAGGGGTATAGGTTCATCCATATGAGCTCTCCTGAAAAAGTCAGAAGACCAACTTAAGGGATCATAGGGTTTAGGGTATGTGAGAGAGTGTACGGTGTGCAAGTTAGCCCCACCAAAACCAGATCACCCAGGGTTAGTCCTAAGGTTTGACCACCCTATGGGGGACTCCCCTTGAGCTTCTCCATATTGTACAAACCTACTAGGTGCTAGAGGTTAGGACCAACATGTGGAACTTCAAGTTGACTAAAGAAGAGTTTGGAATTTTCTATGGCTAGACCCTAGGCTACTAAAGAGGAAAAAACTAGACCTCAACCAAAAATGAGGTCAATAGTGAAGAAACAAATTTAGAACTAAATTTGGAAAAATGTCAATTGATGGTTGCAGGAGGAATAATACTTGGGCATAAAATATCTGAAAGTGGTATGGAAGTAGATCCAGCAAAAATTCAAAACATTTCTAACTTACGTCCATATAGACTTATCTCTGGAAATACATGTCACTTACCAGAAGAGTTTATCTTTCTTCTTAAAATGATAAGTAAATAAGTGTTGGATGGAAGTTGTGGAGAGTATTGATCTTTAATGTTGGAAGAAGTTGTGATTATTCAAATCAATGTACTTCATTTACTTCTTGATTTGTCCAATCGAGATGTTAAATTTTTTTGTGAGAACATGTTGGAACCGGGTTGGTTTTGTCTCAGTCAACATATGAAAAGAATCACATGAGGTTGTATGAATGTAAATGTAGTTCATATGATTGAGTGCAAATAAATTGAGAAATATTCTTTGAAGGGTGTAGAGTTAGAGGTCCTTAAAGTGATAAGTTAAAGCCCCCAACTTGGTTTATTATTTTAGCTTCTGATACAAGATGTTAGCCTCCAAGTGGAGGGAATCAAGAGAACTCTAGAGTGAGAGCTAGTATCTTCCCTGCCTAGCCGGTCTTCAGTCTTCAAAACCATTAAAACTTCAAATTAGTCAATGTTCTTTATCGCATCTCTAGTAACGGTAAATAATATTATTGCTCCTTTTTGGCACAATACAATATGCATACTTCCACAACATAATTCATATACTTTTTACTGATTCATGATAAGGAGAAAGATATTTTCATATTTAGTGCTTTTCTTCTATAAAAGCTCAAGTTATCTTTCTAAGTTTGTTTTGTTTTTGTCAAAATATTAAAATTACCAAAAATATTTAAAGTTTCTTTACTGTGAAAACGTCTTTAGTTTAAATAATTGTCTTTATAAAAATAGAAAGTTTTCCAAAAAGTGCATATTGCATATATTCCTTGTGGGTTCTATATTTTGGTCTTAATCAAAATGTCATATATTACTTGATAACCATACATATACTTGCGTTGTATCCTAATATGTATAAATTAAAAGTTAAATTCTTATTTTTCTTAAAGATCAAGTTTTTGGTGTTGTTGAAAAATAATATAAGTGAAAAACTTAATCATAATTTTTGTTATATTGTTGCATATAAGAAGTTTCGGGATCATTAAGTTAGGAGGATACTGGCTACCACTTCAGAGCTCGCACTACTCTCTCCCCTGAGGGCTAACAATATCGCATTACTTACCAATCAACTAAACTAAATTGGGGATTTTAATCTGTCACATTAAAATCCAATACTGCATCCAACAAAGTATATTTCTTTATTTATTTTCACTCAATTCCATGGATGACATACTCTCTCATGAAATCAAAAGTGATTCTCCCCCTATTCTAGAAATCATAGCCCTTTTTAGAGCATATGTTTCTCAACATGTTTTAACTTTTCAATTGCTCGGATTGAAAAGTGAATGAAGATCGGAGTTTAAATAATCACAAATTATTAACAATTAAAATCAAAGAATAAAAAATAAATTCTTCACAAAACCATATCTCAAAGTAGAGAGAAGGATAAAGAAGATTACTCAAAATATTTGAGAAGGATACGACAAAACATGGATTTCATATATCAAAACAAGTTTAGAAAATAAAAGAAATAAAAACAAATTATATCTCACAATCCTTCCCAAGAAAATCCCTAGAAGTTCTCTCCAAGCCTTTCTCTCTTTACAAGCACACTCAATTCTCTCTTAGAAGTGTAATGAAGAAGAAATCTCTCACATCCCACTCCTCTTACAACCCTAAAAGAAAATCTCCTCTTTTTCTCCTTGCCTTTCACGCTACCCCCACTTTCTTATCCTTTTGTCCCCCTATAAATCCTTGAAGTCTTCTTATTTTATTAGGGGCTACCTCCTTTCAAAAGGAATTCTAAATTCCCTTCAAAAGTTTCCTTTAAAAGTCCACTCCTTTGAATTTAAAAGATGTGTCATTTGATCTAAGAGACATATCCCTTCATAATAGAACCTTCCAAGGTGTTTAATACAAGTGTCCCTTTGAAAATTTGCGCATAATTCATCTCGATCCTACTTAATCTGCAATAAGACATCTCTGGCGCATCATGCTCGAGTTCTAGCACATCATGCACCAGTTCCCCTTTGTTAAATGGCACATTGATACACCTAAAATATATATAGTGTTTTTAGACACATTTTTATATCTATTTTTGAGATATAGCACTTTAATGGAAGATATTTTTGTGTTTTTTTTCAGATACAGTTAAAAAGGATGAAAAATGCTTAAAGAGTGAAAAAGGATCAAATTTGGAGGAGAACTGTGAAAAATGTACAAAAGAGTTTTGGCGCCTAAGCATAAGATCCGGTGCTTAAGCTCTGGTTAAACAGAGAAGGCCGCACCTAAGCACCAGTGGCCCCGCGCTTAAGCACTAGTGGCAGTTATTGGATGAGTAAATTCGGTTTTTGCGAATTTTGAAGAGGGTTTTAAGGCACCTATTGGTTTAATAGGTTCTGGCCTAATAGGTGGTTATAACCACAATGGATGAATATTATCATGAAAGGATGCATTTCTTGGGGAAATACATTGAATCTTGACATATTTTGAAGATACACCAAGGCACCTTTTGGAAAATTATAAAAGAAAGAAGATTGGGACTTTGAAAGAGGTCCTAAAAGAATTGGAAAGTTTTGAAAGTTCTCAAAATTAGGGAGTTAGTTGGAGAGATTTTGAAGAGATTTTCAGGCACCATTTCTACTTTTATTTTATTATTTTTATTTTTTTATTTTGAGTGATTGTAAAGAGAAGAGAATCAAAGGAACTTCAATAGTTTGGTGGAGGACTTGAGATAAGGTTTTATCTTTTTGTTTTGAGGCTACTTTTGGTTTTAATTGAGACTTGTTATTGGTTTGACAATGATTTCGTCTTTTAAACTAAATTTTGGTTTTATTTTCTACATGAATTCTGAGTAGTTTTCTTTATCTTTTTTCTTAAAATGATAAGAAATTAAGTTTTGGATGGAAGTTGTAGAAAGTATTGATCTTCAATGATGGAAGAAGTTGTGATGATTTAAATCCATGTACTTCATTTACTTCTTGATTTGGCCAATCCAGATGTTAAAATTTATTGTGAGAACAT
>NW_018249649.1:22581-56888 GCF_001263595.1 Phalaenopsis equestris
TATAAGAATGTTAGCCCCCAGGTGGAGGGAATCGAGGGAACTCTAAAGTGCGAGCTAGTATCTTCCCTGCCTAGCCAGTCTTCAGAACTATTCAAACTTTAAATTAGCCAATGTACTTTATAACATCTTTAGTAAGGGTAAAGAATATTATTGCTCCTACTTGGCACCACACAATTTGCATACTTCCACAACTAAATTCCTATACTTATTACTGATTCATAACAAGAAGAAAGATATTTTCATATTTAGTGCTTTTCTTCTGCAAAAACTCTATTTATCTTTTTAAAGTGTTATTGTTCTATTAAAATATTGAAAATACCAAAAATATTTAAATTTTCATTACTGCATAAATCATCTTTATCTTAGATAATTAACTTTTTATTAAATATATAAAGTTTGTTGTTCAATAGTGCATATTTTGTATTCTCCCTGTGAGTTTGATATTCAGGTCTTAATAAAAAAGTCCTATTTTACTTGATAACGATATGTATACTTGCATAGTATCACAATATATATAAATTAAAAGTTAAATTCTTATTTTTATTCAGGATAAAGTTGTTGGTTTTGTCGCAAAGTAAGGAAATATAAGCGAAATATAATCTGAATGATTTTTGTACTGTGCATATTAACAGTATCTAGGGATCAAGTTTTTGGTGTCGTTGCCAGGGAAAAATTGATTTTAAAAGCAAATTTCTATTTTTAGAAAGTCTTATTTAAACTTTAAGTTATCTTATCTTAATTTGTTTTGTTTATTTTATTTTATTTTATTATATGTTAGTGTAAGTGTAATTCAAGTAGAGAAGGACTAGTACCCTACAATTCTGAATTAGAAAGAACTATTAGAAAAATCAGAAAAAGCAAAAAAATTATAAATTTTGAAAAATCCAAAATAATTACAGAAATGGCAGACCAAAATAATCAAAATACTGAAATTCATAAAGAGTTTGAACCTTTAAGAGATTGTGCCAACCCTGTTGTAGATGAACTTCATTTTAGTATTCAAAAACCTACTGTAGCGGCTAATACGTAGTGGCTAATTCATTTGAGCGTAAACCTGTTATTGTCCAAATAGTATCATATAATTAATTTGGGGGATCACCAACTGAAGATCCAAAGTTACATCTTCTGTTACAAAAGTTACATCTTCTCAATTTTCTAGAATTGTGCACTACATTTAAATACGATGGTGTATAAGATGATGTCATAAGACATAGGTTATTTTCTTTCTCACTAATGGATAAAGCTAAGATGTGATTGAGTTTGTTAGCACCTGGATCTATCAGTACTTGGGGGGATTTAGCACAATAGCACAAAAATTTCTTGCTAAAAAATTTCTTGCTAAATATTTTTCATCATAAAAAACTGCAAAGCATAGAAATGATATTACATATCAGTTTGAAGTTGAAGGGGAACCTATTTATGAAGCATGGGAAAGATTTAAATAACTCTTAAGAAATTGTCCACGCCAAGCTATACCAGATTGGTTAATAATTCAAACTTTTTATATTGGATTAGTTGGATCTCTTAGTTCAATTATTGATGCTGCTACTGGTGGTTCATTGATGCCAAAACCATTTCATGATGCTTATGCTTTAATTGAAGAAATGACTACCAATAATTTTTAATGGCCTTTTGAGAGGGTAAATCCTAAGAAAGTAGCCAATATTCATGAAACTGATGCATTTACCATGTTAGCAAATCAAGTTGCTGCAATTTCAATGAAATTAGGCCAAATTGGAATGAATTTTTCTCAACCAATTTCCATGACTGAAGATAATTCATTAGGCCAAATGGTAGATTCTGAAGCATCATTAGAAATATTGAATGCCATAAATAACAAGTAGAATAACACATATTCAAGTTATTATAACCCAGGTTGGAAGAACCATTCCAACTTTAACTAGAATAGCAACTTGACTGGTAATAATCAGCAATGAGGGAACCACCAAAGAAACCCATTGGGAAACTAGAACAACCAAGAGAATAATAATTATAGATCTACTTTTCCTCCAGGTTTTAATAGCAATACAAAGTTTAAAGAGAATAAGTTGTCTAGAGAAAAAGTGGTGTTAGAAATGGGAAATCAATTACAAAGTCAAAGAGCTACAATTAGAAATATTGAAAATCAACTTGGACAAATTGCAAATTCATTAAGTAATAGATCCCAAGGATCACTTCCTAGTAGTACTAAATCAAATCCAAAAGACCAGAATAAAGACCAAGTAAAAGTCATTCAACTTAGAAGCAGAAGAGAGTTGGAAGGTCGGGTTTAAATAAAATTGAAGTAGAGAGAGAAAACATGAAGAATCAAAAGAGGACGCTCCAAAAGATTCTGAGAGAACTATTTCTCCACTAAAAATTGATTTGGAAAAACCACCACCTCCATTTCTATGTCAGCTTATGTTGGATAAAAAATTTTCAAAATTTTTAGGAATATTTAAGAAGACTACTATTAATATTTCATTTGTTGAAGCCTTAAAACAAATGCCGAGCTATGTGAAATTTATGAAGGATATTCTCAATAAGAAAAGGAAGTTTGAAGATAATGAGACTGTTGCACTTATTGAGGAGTGCAGCATGATAATTCAGAAGAAGCTTCCTAAGAAGCTTAAAGATCTATGTAGCTCTACATTTCCATGTGCAATAGGAGACAGATTTTATGAGAAAGCTTTATGTGATTCAGGTGCAAGCATTAAGGTGCAAGCATTAACCTATTAACCTTATGCCATTATCAATATTTAAAATATTTGGTTTAGGAGAAATAACTCCTACTATTGTAACTCTAAAGTTAGCAGATCGTTCAATAACATACCCTAAAGGAGTTATAAAAGATATCATAATGAAAGTAGATCAATTTATCATTCCTGTTGATTTCAGTGTGCTAGATATGGAGGAAGATAAAGAGAGACCTATCATTTTGGGGAGACCTTTCCTAGCCACAAGAAGAACAATGATAAGTAAATTAACAATGCGCGCCAATGATCAAACTGTTACTTTTAACATTTTAAAATCAATGAAATACCCTACAAAAGGTAAAGATAATAAATGCTATAGGATGGATGTTATAAGATATCTAAGTGAATGCTATTTTAGAACTACTTATGAAGAAAAATCTGAAGAAAAAGTTTTGGAACTCGATCATGAAGAGGAATTAAATCAATGTGAAGATCTTTTTAAGGAAAATTCAAACTATGTTCGAGAAAGTTTTGAAGTTTTGGCACGATAGACAAAGATAAATCATTTTGTCCATATATTGAAAAACCTCCGGAACTAGAGTTAAAGCTACTTTCTGATCGTTTAAAATATGTGTTTTTAGGAGATTCCTCTACTTTACAAGTTATAATTTCCTTAAATTTAACAATGGAAGAAGAACAAAGGTTGATGAAAATTTTGAAAAATTTTAAGAAAGCCTTTAGATAGACAATTGCTGATATTAATAGAATAAGTCCTTCAATTTGTATGCATAGAATTCATATGAAAGAGAACTGCAAACCCAGAGCTGATCTGTAAAGGAGATTGAATCCTGTCATGAAATAATTTGTAAGAAAGAAATTTTAAAGTGGTTAGATGCTGGAATTATCTACTCTATTTCAAATAGTGCATGGGTTAGTCTAATTCAATGTGTTCCTAAGAAAAGAGGAGTAACTGTGACTGTGAATGAACATAATGAGTTAATACCTACTAGACAAGTTACAGGGTGGTGAATATGCATTAATTATAGAAAATTAATTCATGCTATTATGAAAGATCATTTTCCATTACCCTTTCTAGATCAAATGCTGGATAGACTAGCAGGGCATAAATACTTTTATCTTTTTAAATACTTTTATTTTCTGAATGGTTATACTAGTTATCACCAAATTCAAATATCTCATGAGGATCAAAAGAAAATAACATTTATCAGTCCTTATGTTACTTTTTCTTTTAGAAGAAAGCCCTTTGGTTTATGTAATGCCCCTGCTACATTTTAAAGATGTATGATAGCAATTTTTTGTGATTTAATTGAAAAAGGGATTGAAGTTTTCATGAATGACTTTTCAGAGTTTGGAACTTCATTTGACTTATGTTTATAACATTTATCTAAAGTTCTTACAAAGTTCTTGAGCGCTGTAAAGAAATAAATTTAGTCCTTACCTGGGAAAATGCCAATTTAGCAGGAGTAATTGTATTAGGACATCAAATATAAGAAAATGGTATGGAAGTAGCTCCATCTAGAATTTAAGCGATCGCTAATTTACCTTATCCAATAAATGTAAGGGAAATTAGGAGTTTTTTAGGACATGCTGGATTCTACAGGCAATATATTAAAGACTTTTTAAAGATTGCTAAGTCTTTATGCCATTTACTAGAGAAAGATGAAATTTTTAATTTTGATGAGGAATGCCTAAAAGCTTTTAATTATTAAAATAAAAACTAATCACTGCACCAATTATAGTTTCACCAAACCAAAAAAAACCTTTTGAATTAATGTGTGATGCTAGTGTCTATCGCTTAGGCGCGACCTTTTTTGTTTCATCGGCGCTTAAGCGTCGAATCTAGCACTTAGGCCCCATATTTACTATGCTAAAATTTTTAAAGTTATTTACTATGCTAGTAAAACTCTTTGTAAAACTCAAATTAATTATACAACAACTGAAAAAGAGTTATTAGTAATAGTATATGTTTTGGATAAATTAAGATTTGGAACTCATTGTGTAGTGCATACAGATCATTCTACTAATAAGTATTTAATGAAAAAGAAGGATGCTAAACCTAGACTTATAAGTTGGATTCTTCTTTTGCAAGAATTTGATTTAGTAATAATAGATTGAAAGGGGATTGAAAATTAAATTGTTGATCATTTATCTAGGCTTGAATTAGAAAAACCACTCTATTTTGAAAATGAACATAATGAACATTTTTCATATTAAAAATTGTTCACTATTAATGAGTGGTGTGTTACGTGGTATGCCGACATTGTAAACTTTATTTTTAGTTATATTATTCTCTATGGAATGACACACCAACAGAAGAAGAAATTTATTTCTGAAGCTAAGACTTATTTTTTGGATGACCCATTTTTATATAAATTAGGAAAGGATCTGATCATTTGAAGATGTGTACCATTAGAAGAAACTTATGAGATTATCCAAAAATGTCTTAGTTCTGATTTTTGGGTCTGATTTTTGGGGATATTTTTGTGTTGATAAAATATCACACAAAATTTTAAAATTTGGATTTTGTTGGCCTACAATTTTTAGAGATGTTAATCCTTATATCAAAACTTGTGATAGATTTCAAAGTGTAAGAAATAGTTCTAGAAGAAATGAGATGCCCCTCAACTATATGCTAGAAGTTTAAATATTTGATGTTTAAATATTTGATGTTTGGGGTTTAAATATTTGATGTTTGGGGATTAGATTTCATGGGACCATTTATACCATTTTTCAAAAATTTATATATTCTGTTACCAGTAGACTATATATTCAAATGGATAAAAGTTGTTGCTTTACCTCGATGTGATGTTCAAAGTGCTGCAAAATTTTTGAAAACAAATATATTTTGTAGATTTGGGATGCCGAGAGTTATCATTACTGATGGGGGAAGTCTTTTTAGAAATGTCATAATGGAGAAATTATTAAAGAAAATTATTAAAGAAATATAATATAAATCATAGGATTGCCACTACTTATTATCCTCAGACAAGTGGTTTGGCTGAACTATCCAAACGTGAAATTAAAAGAATTATGGAAAAATTTGTGAATCGAACAAAAATGAATTGGTCAGTCAAACTTGATTATGCTTTGTGACTGCATACAGAACTCCTATAGGAATGTCCCCATACAGGCTAATATTTGGAAAAGCTTGTCACTTACCAGTTGAACTTGAGCATAAAGCCTATTGGGCGATTAAAGAGTTCAATTATAATTTGAAAGATGCTGGTGAGAAAGATTGTTACAATTAAATGAGCTTGAAGAGATAAGGAATGAATCTCATGAAAGTGCCAAAATTTATAAAGAAAAGATAAAGATGTGGCATGATTGAAGGATTCTTACTAAAACTTTTCAGTCATGACAACAAGTTTTGCTATATAATGCAAGGTTAAGATTATTTCCAAGAAAACATAAGTCCTGGTGGATGGCCCATTTGTTGTGATAAAATTTTATCCTTATGGAGCTATGTATATTAAAGATTCTAAGTGCGAGAAAATATTTAAAGTTAATGGACATCGATTGAAACCTTATTTTATAGGGAATTTCACCCCAGATCATTTCTAGCCCTAAATTCTAAGAGAGAGATAGATTTTAAGTTGATGTCTTCATGGGAGATGTATTTGAAGAAGAAGGAGGAGACCATGAGGAAGAAATTCATTAGTTAAAGTGCACAAAAGATGTATAATTGTTTCTTAGCCATTAGTATTGAAGGGATATCAGAGAAGATCAACAAAATTGAAAATACCATGTATGTACTAGAGACTAAGGTATTGGAGATTCATGCACATCTTGAGCATATTGGATGGCAATTGAAAATGTAATTTAGCCATACTATTTATATAGAGGAAGCAGATAAGGTGATGTTTCTTAAGCAAAAGTGGATTGAAGGAGATTGCATCAGAGCACATCACCACCGTCCGTTTTATCAACTATAATCCAGTTGCCCGAGTAGAGGCTAATGAAAGATCTGAATTTGTTCTTTCTAATGAAGAATGGAATCAAGTTCTATGTTTAAAGTTAATTTTTTGTGTGTTTAAATTCGTTGTATTTAGGTGTTTTAGTGTTTAAGAATTGCTTTTAGTGTTTGTATTACTTAGGTGTTTAATTGTGAAAAATTGTTAAGTGTTTGTATTTAAGAAAATTTTCTCATTCAAGACAATTTTGCATGAGAACTAAGTGTTTAAATGTATTTTTACTCGTTTGTGTATTAATATAAGTTTGTTCGTGTGAAATTTTGTGTTGTTTTAGCCTCAAATTGAAATAGTTATTAAAGAGAATTTTGAGATAATGGAGAATTACAAGAAGTTGAAAATAGTCATTTAAGTTCTATGAGACCATTTAGAAGTGGTTTACTTAGGCAAATAGTGCATTTTACTTTAATTTGAAAATTTTTTAAAATCGTGCATTGGCTCCTAAGCTCCACATCTTGTGCTTAAGCGTGAGCAAACACGAGAGGCAGGCGCCTAAGCACCATTTACACGCGCTTAAGCACCGGTTCACGAAAATCAGTTCGCGAACGGTGAAAAGTGAATTTTTGAGCCAAAAATCACCATTTTTACGCTTCCCGCCACCTTCAACCTCTCAAAGACACGATTTTGGAGAGCTAGGGCACACCATCAAGTGGAGACTTTTTGGTGAATCAAGAAAAATTTGCTAGATTTTGATTTCTTAAGTTAAGAGCTTTACTTCTATGTATAAATTTTGGATTTTTACCATGTATATTGAGCACATTTGGAGAAATTTGAAAATTCACTATTCATGGTGAAAAATGAGGAAACATCTATGGAAATTGTGTGGGAAGTTTAGTTTGTGCTTTTGGAAGTTTAGTTTAGTGATTAAAACTTGTTTTTTGAAGTTATTGTTGGAATTTATCAAATTTGTAGAATGGCACCAAGAATGAAGAGGAGCAAAGGCAAAAGCTCAAGATTGGTATAGTGATGCGTTGCAATCACGCAAACTAATTCAAGAGTGATGTTTTAGAAATCCGGGTGGAGACGTTGAAGATTTAATTGTTCGCCGACTGTGGGAATAATTCTACTGTTTCTAAATTGTGGCAGTTATATCTGTTGTGAGGGAGTTCTATTCAAATCTCCCTGAAGGTGAAGATAATCGAGTTATGGTTCTAGGAAAGTGGGTACCTTTTTTGCCAGAGGTAATCAACTTGTTTTACCATTTATCATCGGATCAAAAGGGGCTTACATTATGTTTTTATGCAAATTTTAGTCCTACCAAAGCTGAGTTAGACGAGATTATTTTGTGCTTGACTATTGGGAGAGGACTTTGAAAGATTACAAATGTGAGGAGAGTCAACTTCCCAACTTCAAAGTTATGTACACCTTCAAAGGCCTGGCACAATTTCATTTGTTCTCGTCTGCTTCTGACCAATCATCTAAGTCAAGTGACCAGAGAAAGAGCGACGTTGAACTATTGTATCAAGAGGGAAAGCTCATCAACATTGGGGCTTTGATCTGTAAGACTATCCTCAGTTCTGCTACAACTGTTACAACTGCAGGTCTGGGATTTTCTTTGTTGATCTTTTCTTTGTGTGAGCAAGCTGGAGTTAAATATGATAACTGAGATGAAGTATTATTACCTCTAAAGCCCATCACTAAGGTGAATGTGAAGACTTATTCTGAGCATTCAAATTTTGGTTGAAGAGGAGGATTTTCTTAGAGCTATGGAATGGAGACGTCTGCTGCTTCTACCTTTGCTGCTTCTACATCTAGACCATCTACCTCACGTTCTTCTACATCTTAAGGTGAGTCTACTGAGAGGTAAGATCAATTATTATAGAGGATGATGGATAATATTATTTTTGCCACTAATAAGATACAAAGATTAGAGCGTTTTGCAGATCATACTGATAGGTATAATAGGAGAAAAAGTGATTATGAAGAGAAATTTCACTCATCTATGGAGAGCCTCATTAGGGGTAACTAAGGAGTATAATTTCCTCCTTATCCTAAATACCTTGATTATGTGCCTGCAAAATTTTTGGATAGCGGTGATTCAGAGGATGAAGAGTAGAGCTGAGAGATTTATTTTATGATTGTAATATGATGTGAACTATGTGGTTTGGGCTTGCTACATTTGCATCTGTGTGTTGGTTTGAACTATGTGATATGGTTTGTACTTTTATGTTTAAGCAGAGTATAATTTCCTCCTTATCCTAAATACCTTGATTATGTGCCTGCAAAATTTTTGGATAGCGGTGATTCAGAGGATGAAGAGTAGAGCTGAGAGATTTATTTTATGATTGTAATATGATGTGAACTATGTGGTTTGGGCTTGCTACATTTGCATCTGTGTGTTGGTTTGAACTATGTGATATGGTTTGTACTTTTATGTTTAAGTGAGAATTGTGATGTGATGTATTTTCATGTTTTGGACTTGAGACATGTATGTATGTTTACTTTTTTAGATATTCTGATGTGTGACACTTTAATTTTTAATTGTATTATAATGTTTGTGTTAGTTACTAGTTTGTTTTAAAATTCTAAGGTAGCAACTGTTGTGAGTTTTGTAATTTAGTTAATTTAGAACTTAACTTAATTCTATATCTGTTGTAAAGTTGAAAATCTTGCTAACTTAGGTCTTAAATTTGAAACTTAGGAAACTGCTACCCTCTATTTTTCTTTTATCATGTTAGTGTGTTTGTTTTTTTGCTGAAATATTGAAATCAAGTTAGTGTGTTAGTTTACTTTTATGTTTATACCCACTGCTTAGAAGTCTACTGAATCTCTACATGTTAAATTGAAATGAAAATAAAGAAAATTTTATCAAAAATTAGTTTTACTCCTGTTTTTAGTTTTATACTTGTATCATTAGGGTTTAAAAATTCTTGTTAGTATGTTATTTTAAATTTTCATTCCAGCTTATACATACCTGATGCTAAACTATTAATCTATTTAAAATTTATGTTTGGGAAGATGAAAAATATTTTCAAAGCTGGAATTTTATTTGTTCCCAAATGTACTACAAGTGAATTTGATTTAAAAAGAAAAAAAAATTATTATGTATATGAAGTTATATTAGGCAAGTAAAATTTGATTTTAGAAATGAGTAAGAAAATTTGGTTAAAATTTTTAGTAATGAAGAAAAACTTCAAGTTAAAAAGTTTTTAGATGAGAAAATGATTAATATAAGTAACAATCATTAGTAAGAAAAATTGTATTTTTAAAAAATTTAGATATATTAGACTTTTATTTTTACTACTTAAATTTCTTTTATTAAAATAATTTTAAAAACTTTTATTATATTTATAAGTACAAGACTTATATCAAGACTTTACCTTAGGAAAGGAGAAGTGGAATTCAAAATAATTAAAGGCCTATCCAGATATAATAATCCTTGCCTGAAAAAGAAAAGAAAAAATAAAGAAAAGAAAAAGAAAAGAAAAAAAGAAGAAAGAAAAGAAAAAGAAAAAGAAAAAAAGAAAAAAATAGGAAGGAGAAGCTTGAGAATTAGTGCTTAATCAAAAATTGGTTCTACATTTGATATTTTTAAAGTAAAAGACTTGAGAAACTCTTAAGCTTATAGATATAATATAGTAAGTAAAATTATTTTTAATGAAAATTTTTAAGTGGAGATAATAAAAGAACTAAATTCTAAATTTGAAAAATCTACAATATATTTCTGAATTAGATAGAAAGTCATTTTTTCATCTTTCTTAACTTTAAGATATTCTAAAGTTTAAGTTGGCCTCATTTACTGAATATTTTTTCTAAATTAGACTGTTATATTTCTAAATCAAATTTTTAGTAACTCCTGATGAATCTCATATACATATCATACATATTTAGTTTTCAAAGATTGAAGTGTCACTTGAAGACAAGTAATATTTTAAGCTTAGGGGATTTTGAAACACCTAAAATATATAGTATTTTTAAACACATTTTTAAACCAATTTTTGAGATATTGTACTTTAATGGAAGGTATTTTTGTGTTTTTCTTGCAGATACAGATAAAAGGGGTGAAAATTCTTAAAGAAGTGAAAAAGGATCAAATTTGGAGCAAAAAGGTGAAAAATGTCTGCTCCTAAGCGCCAGTGGCAGTTATTGGATGAGGAAATTTCGTTTCTGTGAATTTTGAAGAAGTTTTTGAGGCACCCATTAGCTTAATAGTGGTTATATCCACCATGGATGAAAATTATCACGAAAGGATGCACCTCTTGGGGAAGTAAATCGAATCTAGATATATTTTGAACAGAAACCAAGGCACCTTTTGGAAAATTATAAAAGAAAGAAGAGAGGACTTAGAAAAGAGTCCTGAATGTATTGGAAAGTTTTGAAAGTTCTCATTTGGGGAGTTAGTTCAGGGAGATTTTCAGGTGCCACTTTGATTTTTATTTTATCCTTTTTACTATTTTATTTTGAGTGATTGTAAGGAAAAGAGAACCAAAGGAACTTCAAGGGTTTGGCAGAGGACTTGAGATAAGTTTTTATCTTTTTGTTTTGAGACTACTTTTGGTTTTAATTGAGACTTGTTTTTGGTTTGACAATGATTTCTTCTTTTAAACTAAAGTTTTATTTAGTTTTCTCCATGGATTCTGAGTAGTTTTCTTTATCGCTTAAAATGATAAGTAATTAAGTTTTGGACGGAAGTTGTGGAAGTATTGATCTTCAATGATGGATGAAATTGTGATGATTTAAATCTATGCACTTCATTTACTTCTTGATATGCATGTAAGAACCAGGTTGGTATTGTCTTAGTTAACAATTGGAAAGAATCACATGAGGTTGTATGAATGATAATGTAGTTCATATGATTGAGTGTAAATAAATAAGGAAATAATCATTGAAAGGTGTAGAGTTAGAGGACTTTAAAGTGACAGGTTAAGGCCCCCAACTTGGTTTATTGTTTAAGGTTCTGATACGAGAATGTTAGCCCTAGGTGGAGGGAATTGAGGGAACTCTAGAGTGAGAGCTAGTATCTTCCCTGCCAAGCCGGTCTTCAGAACTATTAAATTTTAAATTAGCCAATGTTCTTTATAGAATCTCTAATAAGGGTAAAGAATGTTATTGCTCCTATTTAGCACAACACAACTTGCATACTTTCACAATAGAACTCTTATACTTATTACTGATTCATAATAAAAAGAAAAATATTTTCATATTTAGTGTTTTTCTTCTACAAAAACTCTATTTATCTTTTTAAATTGTTATTATTCTTTCCAAATATTGAAAATACCAAAAATATTTAAATTTTCATTACTACAAAAATCATCTTTAGTTTAGATAATTAACTTTTTATTAAAAAATAAAAGTTTGTTGTTCAATAGTGCTTATTGCGTATTCTCCATGTGGGTTCGATATTCAGGTCTTAATCAAAAAGTTCTATATTACTTGATAACGATACATATATTTGCGTAGTATCCCAACATATATAAATTAAAAGTTAAATACTTATTTTTATTTAGGATCAAGTCTTTGGGTTTGTTGCAAAGTAAGAAAATATAAGTGAAATATAATCTTAATTATTATTGTACTGTGCATATTAGCAGTATTCATGCATCACGGATCATGATCCAATCTGGCGCATCATGCACCAGAATTCTAAAGTTTGCAATTTTTTCTCCAAATTTCATTTTTTTCCATTTTTGCTCCAAATACATAAAAATAAAATACCTGCAACAAAAACATGAAAATACCCTTCTTTAAAGACCAATATCACAAAAAATGAGCATAAAATATGTACTTAAAATAGTATGCTATTTTAGTGTCATGAAACCAATATCAAAATTAGGGTTAATGGTCTATACCTTTGTTTGAGAGGGGAGGCCTCAATCAGATGCTTGTGGAAGCTTCATTGGAGTCCCATTAACCTCTTAGATGTGTTAATTTCCCTTGGTGTGAGCTCCAAGTACACATTTAATGAAATGGGGTGTGAACTTGGTCAAAAGTTAGGCTAGGGTGTCCAATAGAGGGGGATTTTGATGGGGAACTCCCTCTCTTACTCTAGGGAATCTTAAGAGTAGTTCAATTTGAGGTTTGATGATTTTGGCCGAAATTTTTCTTGGTTTTGAGCTCAATAATTGAGCTCAGATAGTGGTGGAAATGACTGGAGAATGGTTGAAATGGGCTTAGGAGGTCTTAGAGGAGCTCTGGAAATAATTTGGCAGAGTTTCTCCAAGGAAATTAGTTAGCTTTTGTTTTGGCCACGGAGTAGGTTATTTAAATAATGGGGGAATGGGTGGCTAGCTTGGCTTCAATCCGGGTGTAATTAGATGCTTATGTGGAGGGTTTAAGAGTGTCAAAGGCAATTGGAGCTAGCCAGCTTAGATGGGGAGTCAGGGTCTGGATTTGAGTAGGGTATCTCTCAATTTTTGGGCTTTTCAGCCACTAAGTCAGCCGGCCAAGGCAGAGGAGGTGCTTAAGTAGCCAGATGAACAAGTGGGAAGGCTAATGATGACTAACCCCTAATGGAATGGCATGATGGAAAGCATATTTTAGATTAGGCCAAAAATTGGATGTGATCCCTTAAATAAAGGGAACATTGGTCCATTGGTCATATAGGGTATTTTAGGCGGGTCTATCTTGGTCATTAGAGTCCAAATGATGGTTTTAGTGGCTTTGGTTTGATCAATTTGGTTTGGTTTGTTTAATTTTGGTGCATGGGTTCAATTTTGAGCATTTTAGCTTGAGGTTTGGTTTAGGTTGGGCTAGTCATGCCATTGAGCTCAATTAATTTATAAAAATGGTGTAGATGATTATCATAAATAGCTTAAAAAAGATTTGGAGTAATTTTAAATTGATTTGGAGGTTCAATTTGAAGGATTTTGGCTCATGATCAAATTTGGGGGTGTTAGGTTAGACTTGGGTTTGAGTTGGGCTAGAGTTTGGCTAGGACCCAATTAATGATTCAAATTGGTCATAAAAAATTTCATGAATAGTTTTAGATATTAATTGAGTGGAAATTTTTGGGGTATGGAGTTTAATTTGGTGGAATTTGGGGACATGGCCAATTTGGGGCAAAATTGGGGGTTGTGGTCCAAGTTGATTTTTGAGTGAAATTGAGGTTTGTCCAAGGCCAATTGAAGGTTCAACTTTATGTGAGGAATTATTGTAAAGAGTTTATGATGCAAAATTGGGGCAATTAAAAAGATTTGGGGGTTCAATTGAGTGAGATTTTAGTTTTAGGTCAACTTGGGGCTTTTGGGATTGAGATTGAAATTGGGCTTGAAATTGGGTTCAATTGAGTTTGAATTTGGTTTCAATCAAGCTTGGACATGATGAATTTGAGTTTAGTAATGAAATTGGGAGAAATTGGGATCAAATTGGTAGGCATTGGGGTAATTGGGCCTTTAAAGGCAATTTGGGGCTTTTGGTCAAAATAGGTGAAATTTGTCAAATTGAGCTCAATGGAGTAGTTCAAATTGGTTTTAAGGACATTTGAAATGATTTTGAAGGTTTTGGGACAATTTGGGTCACCAAGGGTATTTTGGTAATTTTAGCAAAATGAGGGGTATTTTGGTAATTTTGAAAAATTTGGGATGTTTTGGTCAATTTGGGTAATTTCAAATGGTTTGATATGATTTTTCAACAAATTTGTGTATTTGGGTAATTTTGAAAATTTTGGTTAATTTTGGGGTTTCATGGGTAGTTTGGTAAATTGGGTAGATTTGGATGCAAAAGGCTAAGTTGGGTATTTTGGTAAATTTGGGATTTCAATCACCCTACTTGAGGATGGACCAATAGAATTCCCTACTTTGTGTCCTCTATGTATTGTTCTTAGCTAAATCCTAGCCTAGGGCTATTGGGTCTAGGGAACCATCTACATGAGTCTCCCAAAGGGTTAAGGAATCAAAACTAAGTAGGTTTGGGTTTAAGATTGTGACTGAAAGTCTAATGTGCAAGTGTGTGTGAAACTGACCAAGACCAAACCACTCAGAGCTAACCCTAAAGCCAAGCAGTCCTGTGGGGACTCTCCTTGAGCTCCCCCATAATGACCCCACCTACCAAGTGCTATAAATTAGGACCAATATATGGAACTTCATGTTGAGCAAAGAAGAGTTTCGAATTTCTAATGGTTAGGGTTCCTGTTCTAGTCTTCTAAGAATAGTCAACAAAAAAAATCCTATGGATAGGCCCTAGACTATTAAGGAGGAAAAACTAGACCTCAACAAAAAATGAGGCCAACAAACGGACCCCAAATAGGTGTGGTGTATCGGGCAAGCACACCACACATATTGGCGTTAACCGAAGAGATAAAAAAAGCCAACACGACTGTCTGAGTCAGCACACTCAGAATAGTACAAAAAGGAGTAGAAGGTTTCCGCTAGGGAGTAAATAGGGGCTCCAACTGAGGAAAAAGGAAGGGAATTTAGAAACAACCATGAGGACACTAACGATTACGGTGAAGGTTCGATTTCAAATCAATGTTAGAAAACTTCAACCTTGACATCAAATAGCAATAGTTTTGGAGAATGGGAATCAGGACTTAGGTTCTGACCGCAAAATGGGAATTAAAATTTTGTTATCAATCTCGGAATGAGAATCAGAAGCCTTGTTCCATTTAAGGAGGCCTCACATCGATCTCAAAGAATTGGGTAGAGAATCAGATGTCATATTCCATCTAAGGTGGTCTCATACATATCACAAAAATGATAATAAGACGTCATACTCCATTTATGGTGGCTTTACACCTACCTCAAAGAATTGGATAGACAATCGGATGTCATTCTCCATCTACAGTGGTCTCAAAAATATCTTAAAAGATGAGAATAGGAAGCCATACTCTACTCAAGGTGTCCTTATTCCTACCTTGAATAATTGGGTAGAGAATTAGATATCATACTACATCTAAGGTGGTCTCAAACCGATCTCAAAAAATGAGAATTGGAGGTCATGCTCCATTTAAGGTGACCTTATACCTACCTCAAATAATTGGGTAGAGAATCTGATGCCATACCTCATTTAAGATGGTCTCAAACCGAGCTCAAAAGATGAGAATAGGATGCCATATTCCATTTATGGTGGCCTCATACCTATCTCAAAGAATTGGGTAGAGAATCAGATGCCATACTTCATTTAAGGTGGTCTGAAACTGATCTCAAAAGAAGAGAATAGGATATCATACTCCATTTAAGGTGGCCTTATATCTATCTCAAAGAATTGTGTAGAGAATGAGATCTCATACTCTATGCAAGGTCGTCTCATATCGATTTCAAAGGATGAGAATCAGCTGCCATACTCCATTTAAGGTAGCCTTATACCTACCTCAAATAATTGGGTAGAGAATCAGATGTCATACTCCTTTTACGGTCCCTATATATCTACCTCTATGATTTAGGTAGAGAATCAGATTCAATACTCCATCTAAGGTGGTCTCAAACTGATCTCAAAAGATGAAAATAGGATGTCATACTCCATTTGTGGTGGCCTTATACCTATCTTGAAGAATTGGTTAGAGAATTGGATGCCACACTCCATCTAAGGTGGTCTCAAACAGATCTTGAAAGATGAGAAATTGATGTCATACTCCATTTATGGTGGTCTCATAACTATCTCAAAAGATGAGAGTAGGATGTCATACTCCATTTAAGGTGGTCTCATACCTATCTCAAAATAATTGGGTAGAAAATCAGATGTCATACTCCATCTACGGTGGTCTCATACCAATCCAAAAAGATGATAATAGGATGTCATACTCCATGTAAGGTGGTCTCATACCTATCTCAAGGAATTGGGTAGAAAATTGGATGCCATACTCGCTTTAGGGTGGTCTCAAACTGATCTCAAAAGATGAAAATAGGATGCCATACTACTCCATTTAAGTTGGCCTTTTACCTACCTCAAAGAAATGGGTAGAGAATCTGATTCCATATTTCATCTAAGGTGGACACAAACCGATCTCAAAAGATGAGAATAGGATGTCATACTCTACTTAAGGTGGGCTTATACCTACCTCAAATAATTGGAATGATAATTGGATGTCATACTCCATCTATGGTGGTCTTCTAATACCGATCTCAAAAGATGAGAATCAAATGTTATACTCCATCAAAGGTGGTCTCAAACCGATCTCAAAAGATGAGAATAAAATATCATACTCTATTTAAGGTGGCCTTATACCTATCTCAAAGAATTGGGTAGAGAATCAAATTTCATACTCCATCTAAGGTGGTCTCATATTGATCTTAAAAGATGAGAATAGGATGTCATACTCCATTTAAGGTGGTCTTATACCGACCTCGAAGAATTGGGTAGGGAATTAGATGCCATACTTCATCTAAGGTGGTCTCAATCCGATCTCAAAAGATGAGAATATGATGTCATACTCTATTTAGGGTGGCCTTATTCCTACCTTGAAGAATTGGGAACCAGAATTTTGGTACTGATCCCAAAATCATTGTGAGAATATTGTAGAGAATTTGTGGTGTTGAGCTCATAGATATGGGGAATATGAAGATTGATGGTGGTGAGGAAAAAATTTGTAGGATTTTGTGAGGAGTGTGAAACTCTATGAAAGTTGTGACAAATTGGTGCAGATAAGGACATTTGTGCTGTGAAAATGGAGAGTTAGAAACCTCAAACTCGAAAGAAACAAACTCATCAAATTTATCTTTTTCTGTTGTCTTTATCACATTTAATTATCAAAGTATATATTTTCAAAATTTAATTTTCGTTGGTTAAATTATTTTTTCAAAAATTTTACTTAAATTTTATTATCAAAATTTTGTTGAATTGTTCTTTTTTTAGCATAATGAAGAACCAACGTACGGTTCTGCGGCATTTTATCAATCGTACCAAAGAGTAGTTTAACAATTCATTGAATTATGGAAGAAATTTCATTAATTACTTTCAAATATATATTACAAGTTTAATGCATGTTGAAGCTATCAAAAGATGCCATGTTGAATACATTCTGAAGTATCAAATACTGAGTACATATCATATATTAAACACATATGAGACATTTCATATCACACATATGAGACATTTCATATCAAAAGTGTCAAGAAGCATCTATCTGTCCTCTATGGCGAGCTCCTTATCGACTGACATACTAAGCCACGTTCCAGGACAAGAATTCCTTTCAAATGTACTTAGAGGTACAACTATCTCATAGCTCGTACGGGCGCAGCTCTTCCAATTCTGGATCCAGACGGAACCGATGCGGTATCTTATTATCATCCATTCTTCTCAATGTCATAGAAACTCTGCGGTGTTGTACTACCGGGATGCATTGTTTTGCTAGCTCTGCTCCGTTTCCTTTTAAAGCTAAAACTAAACCCACTGGCAGCAGAATCACGACGGATCCTCTGAATTCTCTAGAGCCAACAATATCAATTTCTTTTTTAAATAGAATGTTACTCCTGCTCATGAAGGACACCGTGTAGAAGTGCCTTACAAAATCATGGTGATCAACATGTTGAGGAATATAGTCTCCTTCAACATAAATGTTGATTATGTAGCTATTCGTGATCCAGTCTGCCGGTAGTATGCTCTATCTAACCATTCTTTTGATCATCCTTTTTATCTCGGAAGGCAGAGGATCCACCTCATCATGTCTTAAGATACTGGGGTGTTCACTAGCCTATCTTTGACAAAGTTGTAGCAACAACCACACTTAATGGTTATTCTGCATTTCACATGCATCCATTTTCGTGGCTCTAAGTAGGTCTTTATCATTAATAGACTGACTCGACCTCTATCTCTTAAGTCAAATACCTAGTCAAGAATCCTTCTTTCATCATTTTTGGTGAAAACTTCTATATGCAGTTCCAAGCCTTCCAAGATGTTGACAATTTTCCCTTGAATTTCTTCATAAATTTCAAATTCTATTTTCTTAACTTTATTCATTCTTTCTATTTCTGCCATAGAAATTCTTTGCAGTTGGTGGGGCTGCTCCCTCATTTTAATATCTGCATGAAACCATGTCTGACTCAGCTCTGTATGTAGTGGAATATATGACTCAGCATCCGGGTGCGCGGCCTCCTTCCACCCTATATCAGCGGTTGTATATTCTTCAAAGGTACTGTAGTGTCCCAAATGGAGGACATTACATCTTGGGTACTCCACAAATGCTCTTGTTGTTGATGCTTGAATAGGAATTTCAACGTTGCACATCGGGCAACCCTTGCAAAGCTCATATGAAATTTTGGGTTGTGTCTTCTCTCAAAAAATTCTGACTCATCTTCTGTGATAAGCAGACTGGTATAAGTTTCCCTCATGCATGGGTCATAAATTTTTCCCTTAGGAATTGAGGTTAGTGTTGCTTCTGTTTCTTGTATTTGTCATTTATCCTGACATAAGAAAGCTCTATGCTTGCGGCAGTTGGCATTACGTCATTGTGTTCTTCTGAGTGGCACATCTGGCATTCTTTCTTCATCAGCACTGACTAAATTCCCCATCGGTAAAGTTACCATGGACTGTAGATGGCTGGTTCCTTCCATTGGATATTGTTGTGTCACTGATTTCTTCCTCTTCAGTGAGGAGTCTTCATTGGTACCAATCCTTAGCAGTGATGGTAATCCTTCTTTCTCCTGGTGACTAACTATGTTCATCAGGGGCCCTCGTAGTCCACGTTTTCCTGAACTAAGTCCAAGTCAAAGTATATGGTGCCACTCTGGGCTGCCCTTTCCTAATTTGGTGCAAGATTCAAGATGTCTCTAAAAGTGAAAATCAGCTTCTGCCTCGACCTCTTTCTATCGAAGACAAAAAAATAATAGTGAGTTGAAATCGATATGAACAAGAACAAAAACAAATTAGTTATTAAATAAGTTTTAAATTTAGGCAAGTGCAAGTATTTTATTATTTCATTTAATTTAGTGAAATTTTTAAATTTTAAAAATGAAGGAAATTAAAGTAAGCAAATTAAAAAATTTTCACTTATTGAGGTTAATTTTATTACAAAACTTTGGACCCAGTTACAGACACTGACCAAATGAATAACCGCAGAAAAAGCAACATTTTCAAAAATTCATTTCAAGCAACGTCATGTCAACTAGTATATTTTCAAATATCTGCCACTAACCGATAATATAAGTCTTTTGCCTAAAAAATCCATCAGCTGGTAAGATCCTCCTGGAAAGACCTTCTCTATGACAAATGGTCCCTCCCAAGTCAGTTCAAATTTTTCACTTATCTTGCGGTGTGCAAGAATAAGTCTTTTGAGAATGAGTATGAGGTCACCAACTTTAAACGACCTCAGGTGGACCAATTTCTTGTGAGCATGCACCGTCCTCGCTTGGTAGAGTTACAAATTTTGTTGTGCTTCTAATCATTTTTCCTCGAGACTTTCTAGTTCTTCAAGTCTGAGCTTTGCACTTTCTTTAGTGACTCTGAGAGACGGTTTCTGCACTTCTAGTGGTAGTACAACCTCTGACCCATATACAAGTGCTTAGGATGTCCATTGAGTCGGAGTTATGAACATTGTTCGGTAGGCCCACAAAGACTCTAACAGTTTATCATGCCATCCTCTTTTATACTCATCCAACATCTTCTTTAAAATTTGTACGAGCGTCTTATTCAAGGCCTCAGCTAAGTCATTTACCCTGGGATAATAGTTCATAGAGTAACTTCAGTATGTCGAATGTTGCTTAATGAAGTTGTTGATGTTTTTGCTCTTGAAGGTCTTCTCATTATCGAAAATCATTTGCGTGGTACACCAAAATAATAGATAATTTGACACTTGAAGAATTTCAAACGTGTTGTCTTGTAACCTCTTCTAACGACACTGTTTCAGCTCACTTGGATAAGTAGTCCATAGAAGCAAGAATATATGTGTGTCCCTTAGAGGATAAAGGGTCATTTGGACCTATTATGGCCGAGACCAAACACTTGAATGGACATGAGGAGACAGTAGGATGTAGCGCATTTGGTGGTTGGTGTAAGACCACCCCGTGCACTTGATAAAGGAGACACCTTGTAGCTATGTCATGTCATTACTGGCCAATAATACCCGAGTCTCTTAATCTTCATTTTCATCTTAGCCCTGACTAGTGAGCTCCATACAATCTGGTGTGTACTTCTTTGACAATGTTCTGTGCTTCAGACCTTCTTAGACATCTCAGCCACATATGATCAAATGATCTCCTACAGAGAAAAACTAGAGCATACGACATAGCTCTTCTCGTGATGTGATATGCCTTTGACTTGTCTTCTAGAAACTTTTCAGTTTGCAAATATTCTATAAAAGGCTTACCAAATTTTAATTAATGTCATCAACTGTATTCATTCTCTCTTCTTCTCTTCCAAGCTTGTGTAGATTATCGAGGTCGACTTGAGACAATACTTGAAGTCCTTGTACTGTAATTTCAATGGAATTCTCAAGCAGTGTTGACCTCACTTTTGGTAGAGTTCTAGTTTCCTCCTTAGTAGATTAGGGTCTAGCCTTGGACTTTCATGTTGACTATTCGTAGAATACTACAAAGAAAACCTCACGATTAGAAATTATGAACTTTTTTTTGTTCAACTTGAAGTTCCACATATTGGTTCTGACCTCTAGCACTTGGTAGGTTGGATCAATATGGGGGAGCTCAAGGGGAGTTCCCATAGGACTGCTTGGCCTTAGGGTTGATTTTGGGTGTTGGTCTGGAGCTAGTTCACTCACTTAGACTTACTTTTACTCAGATTCACTCACAACTCTATACCCAAACTTTTTAAACTTTGACCCATTAAACCTTTGGGAGACTCATATAAATGGTCTCCGAGACCCACTAGCTCAGGGTTAGGGTCTAACTAAGTCCAGTACATGAAGGACCAAAAGTAAAGGATTCCATTGTTCCATAGCTCAAATAGGGTGGTTGGCACCCCAATTTGACCAAAATACCAAACTTAGCCTTTTGCCTCCCAAATCTACCCAATTTACCAAAACACCCTCAAACCTCAAATTTGACCATTATTCCAATTTAACCCAAAATACCCAAATTTATTCATAAATCATTTCAAAAAATTTGAAACCACAAAAATTGCCCACAACATCCCAAATTTGTCAAATTACTAAAATACCGCTAAATTTGCCAAAATTACAAAAATACCCTTGGTGGCCCAAACTTTTCCAAAGCCTTAAAAATCATTTAAAATGTCTCCAAAACCATTTTAGACTCTTCAATTCAGCCCAATTTGACCAATTTGACCCATTTTGACCAAAAGCCCCAAATTGTCTTTAAAGGCTCAATTTTCCTTTGTCAAACCCCAATTCTACACAAAACCAACTTGGACCAGAACCCCCAATTTTTCCATGTCTCCAAATGTCCCCAAATTGAATGACCAAACCACAGAAAGAGCACATAATTAAGAAATCTTCATGACATTCCCCTAGACCATTTTGAACTCTCAATTTAGACTTAACCAACTCTAACCCAACCTAAATCAAAGTTTAACCCAACATCCCAAAATTGATCAAATGTCCAAATTCTTTCAAAATGAACCTCCAAATGAAATCAAAATCACTCCAAATCTTTTCTAAACTCTATATACAAATCATGCACACAAAATTGATCAATCAATTGGGCTCAATGTCTTGGCTAGCATAACCCCAACCCAACTTCAAGACAATTCAACCCCAATTGAACCCATGCACCAAAATTGATTAAGCCATGCCAAAGTGACCAAATTAATGACACCAAAACCACCAAATGGAGCCTAGTGACCAGGCTAGACTCACCTAACCCGCCCTAGAAGAGCTATGAACTAATGGTCCCTTGATTTAATGGATTTTACCTATTTTTGGCTTAAACTTTAAATATCTTCGCCATCATTGCTTACCCTTGAGATTTAATCAAAATTAAGCACTTTCTGACCTACCTGAGCTTAGAGGTGACCAAACCTTAGCCACCCACCACCTTAGTCTCCAGAAACAGTCACCTCAAAGGAGCCCAAGTTGGCTAAAACCTAAAATTGAACTCACCTAAGCTGGCTAGGCTTGATTGGTTGTTAAAGCCTTTCTTCCCTCCACCTAGGCAACACTCTGGCCACCTCAACTTGGCCTGAGATCCACCATATCATCCTCTATTTAAACTACCCCCTTCATAGACATGGGAGAGAGTTAGCAAAATCCTTAGGGAAACTTGTTCAATTGCTTCTAGAGACTCTCCAAGAACTCCTCAGCTCAATCCCATTATTTCCCCCTCAGGTTCCCACTATGAGAACTCAATTTTGAGTTCAAAATCTTAGCTTGAACAATGATATGTTTCCCCACATTTCCACAGTCCACAAAAGTTTAATTAAATATGCCCACACCATCATCAGAGTGAGAGGATTTGAATCCCCACGAAAGCCCTATCATAAACAGCCTCTAACCTAGCTCTAGACCAACACCTGAAAATGGCTTTGATCAAAATCATATCTAAACAATTCACCAGAGCCTAGCACTTCACCTGGAAGTTCGTTGGACCCAATCCAAGCTACTACAACCATCTAATTGAGGCCTCCCCTCTCAGATAAAGGTATTGAGCCTCAACCCTAATCCAAGTCTATTTTGATTCTCCATACATATTTAGTGTATTTCATGCCATATAAGCCATATAAATATGCTTTTCATGAGTAGTTTAAGGTTTAGGAACAAACCCCATGCAATTTGGTTGAGTCTAGATGAAGATATTAAGGTTTTAATGTGAACGGTTCTTAGGTTAGCTCATTTGGGGATGATGAACGGATGTTGTCCAATCGCGCGTTTATTCAATGGAAGGATGTGATGGAGCTAGATGAAGAGATGATACGTGAACTGCTGACTAACAAGGAGCTGAGGTGTCTGGCGACATCGAATGGCGGAGCAGCATATGGCTTTTTGGAGCCGTCGTAGGTTGATGGGCGCCACGCGTTTAAATAGATAAATATGGATTTATTTTATTTATTTAAATAACAGAACTTTAAAAATCTATATCTTTCTCTAGAAAAATCATAAAAAAATAAAAATACCCTCTTTCTCAGAATAGAGGAGAATAGCGTGAATAAAAAATAAAAATTATTTGTTAACTCTCTGATTTTTAATGAATTAAATACTCTCTGGAGTATTTTAATTCATTATGATCAAGCATTGCTCACCATGGCTTGAAAATTTTAGGGTTCATTCCTTATGATAAAGGGGATGTTCTCTGATTTTTTCATGCTCAAAGAGCATCTCTATGCTTTTAACCTTGATTTTCAAGCTAGGATGGCTATTTTGACTTAATTTAATAATATAAATTAAAATACCACTTGGAAAATTATGGGAATAATTTTTGTAGGTTTCCTCTGATCAGTGAAGCTGTGGAAAAATGTCATGATGATTCAAATTATCTTGTATATTTATATAGTTAATTAATTGTATACATCTTGCTTTAGTATATGTAAATTAATTACTAATCAAAAATTGACAAAATAAATTCCACACTGTGTATGAAAATAATGCTTACCCACCGTAAAATTTAAAAAATATTTGACTAAGTCTGAGCACTAAAGTTTATTTCTTAAGAAACCTTGTATTTTTGTACAAAAATAATTATATTAGTTTAAATATTTTTGTTAATAGAGTGTTACAGTACTCTGGAGGAGTACACATCTATTGACAGTGGATTTCAAACTATCGGTCACTCAGTTGGAGAATTCTACATCCTACTGGATAGAGAGACAGCGCAGACATGGATTCCAACGGATATATAAATGAGGGGGAGCGGCCTTGATAGTCACAAAGGGTTACCATGGCAGAATTGGACAAGATGAGAAAAGTAAAGAAGAGAGAATTTGAATTTTATGAAGAAATTTAGGGAAAATTTGTAAATATACTTGATGGTCTAGAGTTGTACACCTGACTCTTTTTTGAAAGTGAAGGAAAAAGCATTCTTCACTACGTATTCAATCTAAGAGACAGAGGTTGAGATGACCTTCTGATGGAAAGAACTTACTCAGAACCCCAAAAGTGGATGCATGGAAAAGGCAGGATAACCATCCAATGTCGTTGTTGTTACAATTTCACTAAGGATAGGAAAGGGAACCCCCTTGGGATCTTAAGACACGACGAGGTGGATCCATTGCCTCCCACAATAAAATAGATGATAAAAAGGATTGTCAGATGGAGCGTGCTACCGGCAGACTGCATTCCAACAGTTGTATCATCAACAATTATGAAGAGGGAGATTGTATTCCCCCACATATAGATCATCATGATTTTGTCAGACCATTTTGTAAGGTCTCATTCACGAGTAAATGACAATTTGCTTGGGAAAGAAATCGATGTTTTCAGACCCGGTGAGTTCAGAGGATCAGTTGCAATTCTGTTGCTGGTGGGTTCGATACTAATTTTGAAAGGAAATGGTGCAGACCTCACCAAGCACTGCATTCAAGGAGTACGATGATGTGGTGTTTACGTTACACTCAAAAGGATGTATGACAATAAGATTCTATATGGATTCCGACCGGATCTAGAATTTGAGGGGCTATTGCCATACGAGCCATGAGGTGGTTGTACCTCTAAGTACACGTGAAAAAATTATTATCTTGGAATGTCGCTTAGTAGTTCAACTTGATTAAGATTTCGTACCCCAAAGGATAGATAGACTATTTTTTTTTACCTTTTGTACTACGTCAAAGCAGCAAATATGATATATATTCAACATATGATGTTTCAGATGTATTCAGCATGATTGTCTTTTTTGATGCTTTCAGCATGTATTCAGTCTGGAACACCTATTTCAAGCAGATTAATGAAATTTCTTTCAGATTTCAACATACTTGTCAAATTACCCTTTTGTGCATTGGATAAAAAGCCCCACAACCATACATTGGTTCTGAATTATAATGAACAAAAAACAAAATAATAAAAATTTTGATGATAACAAAGTTTAAATAAAATATCCTTTTGAAAATTTAACAAACATAAATTAAATTTTAAAAAATATACTTTGATAATTAAATTTGATAAAGGCAATAAGAAAATAAAATAAATTTGTTAAGTTTGTTTCTCTCGAGTTCGAGGTTTTTGACTCTTGGCTTGTGCATTACGACTAACCATTTCTGCACCAATTTCCTCACATTCCACGCGGAGTTTCACACTCTGCACAAAATCTTACAAACTTTTCTCCACCAATTTCAATCTTCACATGTCACATATCTATGAACTTAACACCACAAATTCTATACACTATTTTCATGTTGTTCTCGGGGTCAGTACCGAGATTTTGATATATTTTCCTGCAACCCCTCAGGTTGGATGTGAGTTCCAGTGCTTTCCTCCCCAACATAGCAAATATTTTTCTTGTCACCATTTGGGTTGAACGTAAGTCACAAAATTTTCAAATCTTCTTGACAGGTTTAAGACCACTTTAAAAGGATTAAGCCATCCTATTCTATATAACTTTAAGATAGGTTTAAGACCACCTTAAATGGAGTAAGGCATCTTATTCTCCATATCTTTGAGATAGGTTTAAGACCACCTTAAATGGAGTAAGGCGTCCTATTCTCGATATCTTCGAGATTGGTTTAAGAACACTTTAAATGGAGTAAGGCATCTGATTCTCTATCTGGGATTGATACCTAAATTTCAGTTCCCATCTCGGGGGCAGTGCCTAAATTCTGATTGCCTTCTTCTGAGGCCGGTACCTACATTTCGATTCTCCTCTCGGGGTAGGCTTAGACGTCCTATTCCCATCTACACTCTCGGGGTTAGTACCTGAATTTTGACTCCCTCCTTTCAAATTTAGTACCTAAATTATGATTTTCTTTATAAAATTGATACCTAAAATTTAATGCCCATCTTGGGGTCAGTACCTAAACTATGATCCACTCTTTCGAGATAAGTTTAAGATCACCTTAAATGGAGTAAGGCATCCTATTCTGAATATCTTCGAGATCGGTTTAGAACCACATTAAATTTAATAAGGCATCCAATTTTCTTTTTGGGATTGAGACATAAATTTCAATTCCCATCTTGGGGTCAGTACCTAAATTCTGATCCCTCCTTTTGAGGTCAATACCTAAATTATGATTCTCCTTTCGAGGTCAGTACCTATATTTTGATTCCCTTCTTTCGAGGTTAGTGCCCAATTTTTTATTCTCTTTTTAGGGTAGGCTTAGACTTCCTATTCCCATCTACACTTTTGTGGTCAGTACCTAAATTGTGATTCCCCCTTTCGAGGTCAGTACCTAAATTTTAATTCTCTTTCAGAGAATGAAACCTAAATTTCAATTCCCATCTTGGGGCAATACCTAAATTTTGATTCCCTCCATTCAAGGTTGGTACCTAAATTTTGATTCTCTTTTTGGATTGATACTTAAATTTCAATTCCCATCCCAGGGTAAGTATCTAAATTTTGACTCCCTCTTTTCGAGGTCGATACCTAATGCTGGAGGATTTAGTGTGAGAAGTTTGTAAATATTTTTCAATATTAGAAAATTACACATGACTGATATATAATAAATATGCAATATAATCCCAATAAAAATAAGTTTTATGAAAATAATTTCTTTTAAAACTCTTTTTAAACTGCTAAATCCTCTTTAAAATCAACGAAAGTATATGTATCGTTCAAGTAATAAAGGGCTCTAATGGAGTCCTAGATATCGATCCCACAAGGAAGTTGGAAAAACCTATAAATAATTTCTTATGATTTTTTATAACATAAAAATACAAAAAATAAAAGTAAAGTGTGAAGTTTGAATATTAACTACTAAAGTGAATTTTATTTAAAATGCAGTTGAAAGACAAAGTTAAATAATTAAAAACTAAACTTTCAAAAGTAAATAAACATTCAAAAGTAAAATTACAAAAATTAAAAAAAGTTTTTTGTGATGAAGAGTTCAAATTTAAGAAAGCATCCTTCCCCTTTACAATGAGTATATCAATGAGTATATGGATTATAAAGAAATTGAAGTCATTAGAAAAAATATATATATAATTAGTTTTGTGCCAAATAAGAGCAATCCTATTCTTTACCCTCTTCCGAGTGCTATAAAGAACATTGATTAATTCAAAGTTTGGTCCCTAATTCTGTGGTTTGGCTATCAGAATATCGACTGCCACTCTAGAGCTCCAACTACTCACTCCCCTGAGAGCTAACAATCTCACATTAGTTTTTAATCAACTGGACAAAATTGGGGATTTTAATTTGTCACCTTAAAATCTCCAACTCTGCATCATCCAACAAATATTTCCATATTTTTTTGTCCCCAATTTATTTGGCACCCAATCACATGGATGACATCCTATCCCATGGAATCAAATGTGGTTCTCACTATGCTATAGAAATCATAGATAGAAATCATAACTTGTTTAAGAATATATTTCTATCAACAAGTTTTAATATTTCAATTCACCATATCAAAAAATAAATGAAGATCGGAGTTCAAATCATCACAAATTATTATCTTTTAAAATCGTGGAAAACAAAATCTATTTTCACAAAACCATATATCAAAGTAGGGAGAAGAATAAAGAATACTACTCAGAATTCATGAGAAGGATATGATAAAACATGAATTTTATATATAAAAATATGTTTATAAAACAAAAGAAATAAAATTACAACTTATCTCACAATCCTTCTCAATAAAATACCTAGAAGTTCTCTCCAAGCCTTTCTCTCTTTACTACCACTCCCAATTCTCTCTTAAAAGTGTAATGAAAAAGAAATCTCTCACATTCCCTCTCCTCTTACAACCCTAGAGGAAAATCTCATCTCTCTCTATCTCTAACTCACGCCCCCTTTCTCTATGAGCATCAGAGACTTTGCCACGCACAAAAGCCTCCAAGTTTTCTTCTTTTATTTTGGGCTACCTCCTTTGGAAAAGAATTCAAAATTCCCTCCAAAAGTAAACTCTTGAATTCAAAAGATGTGTCATTTGATCCAAGAGTCATATCCCTTCACAAAAGAACCTTCTAAAGTTACTAGATGCGTTGAATTACTCTAAGAGGTGTGTAGAACATGTTTCCATTTAAAAATTCACGCAAAATTTATCTTGAACCGCCTCAATTTGAAAAATTCATCCCTGGTGCATCATGCTCCGATCTGGCAAATCATGTGCCAGTTCTCTGGATTGTGGCACATCATGCGGCAGAATCCCAAAATTCGTTGTTTTGGCTCCAAATTTCATCCTTTTCACCATTTTTACTCTAAATGCCTGAAAATGATATACCTACAATAAAAACACAAAAATACCCTTCTCTAAAGTGTAATATCACCAAAAATAAACATAAAATAGGTACTTAAAATAGTATACTATTTTGGTGTATCAAACTCCCCCAAACTTAAATGTTATTTGTCCTCAAGTGACACTTTTATTACATAAAAGCATATGAATTAAGATAGATGTTAACATATAACTTCTATACTTTAGTTGAAGAAATAGAATAGCAAAATTAAGAAAAAGCCTTTAATAACTTAAATTCAAACTCTAAGTCTAGGAATACTTAGTAATCAAATTTAAGATTTTTGAATCTCTATTCATTTCAATAAGAATTGTAATTTATCATATTTAGGACATTTTTAACATTCATATGAAAAAGAACTTCATCGAAACTTTACTAGGGATGCTACTAAAATCCAATACATGTTTAGAAAATGTAATAAAGCTCCTTCCTTATGTTGATTCAAGTGAAGCCAAATTTTTGAGTAGGCATCTCCTCAAGCTTATCCTCACTTATTTTTCTTTTATTTTTCTTTCTTTTTTTCTTTTCTTTTATTTTAGGACCTTTTCAATCCTTTATTTTCTTTTTCTTTATCTTTTCAAGTGAGGATTGCTATATCTGGATAGCCTTTAATAATTTTTAACTTCAATATCCTCTTCTTAAAGTCAAAACTCTATACCTTTCTTCACTTTATAAATTCATATTAGTTTATGATTTTTCATAAAGTCTCATTCTTTTCTTCTTACATGAAACTTTAACTTTATTAATACTTTAAAAATATAATTTTCTTTACTTTAAATAGAAAAACATAGTCTTATCCTATCATAACAAATATCTTTAACTTTAGAATTGACCTTCATTACTAAAAAAACTTTTTACATAAATTTGCCACAATATTTATAAACAAAAGTATAATCATTTCAATTTAATTCTTAATAACCCAGGCCATGTTAAATTAATTTTAAAAATACAGTTACTTAAGGACAAATAAAATTTAGTTTACTCCTTTTCAAAAGAAATTTTTCTTTCCCCCAAACTTATGTTTTTAAGTGGTTTTAAAGATATTTTTAGTATAAAATTTAGTAGGTGAAAGAAAACAGTAAATGCATGAAAATAAAAACTGACATGTTGAAGATTTTTGACTGTGAAACTGGGCTCTGGTATACTGCAGGCACTAACTGTAAAACTACATATAGGCTTTAAAGCATTAAATAAAACATAATAGATTCTAGAGAACTTGTTGAGAATTAAAAACATAAATACAAAAAACTGAAAAAAAAACTAAACTGACAAACTAAATTGAAAATACTAAAAATGCAAAAAACATGAAAGTCTACAGTTACTATTACAGATTCAGCTCACAACACAACATAAAAGTTTTTACTACAATAGTTATCAAATGAAAGTACATCACAATACCAATACAAACAACAACAACAATCAAACATCAAAAACAAAATCAATCCTCATTTCCTTCCTCTTCATCATCTGATTCTTCTTATTCTTCTTCATCATCATGACTGGGAGTATAGGGAGTGAAAATGGGGCAAGCAGAAAATTTTACATTAGGTTCACCCCTAAGATGTCTTACCATGACATTCTCAAACTCAATATCATGTTGTACTCTCCTCAATGGATATTCATCATTATATGCATTCCTTGCTCCTATATCTCCCAACTTAGTTTGAATATTAACTATATCCATTTGTTGAATCATGAGTTGATCCATAATACCTTCAAGCGATGTCCACCTTCAAGCGATGTAGATCGAGAAGTAGATGTCCCTATAACATATGTAGAAGGCCTATTCCTTCTTCCACTTCTAGACTAAACAAATGATTCTACTCTTTGAATCATATGCCTTGAATCATATGCCTCATATGCCTCCCAATCAGATTCTGTAGTTGTAATCTCTTTTCATTTCTATGGGATTCTACTCCTGATTGTTCACATAAAGTGAAAATCAAGGCTGGATATCCCAAACCTTCAGCTGTAGAACTAGCAGCTATACTTCGAGCATGTTGAACTATAAGTGCACCAACATCTATTACCTTCGTATACTGAATGCAATAGTTTAATATAGCTTTATCTTTTGTAACATCAGCCAAATGATTTGTTGACAACATTCTGGCAGAAATGAAGTGGTGTCATATTTTTTACTGAATAGTAAACATGGAAGCAAGTTAATTATCTTGTTATTCTTAATTTTCCACTCCCCTCCTCCATTAGTCAAAAATTCAATTACTTCTTCCAGTGACATTCAGTTATTACAAATGCAGCATATTCATTATGAAACATATTTCTAAGCTCATTAAAAGCATTGATCCTTTCAACCTTTTTGGATCATTCTATTTGTTTCCACATAAGTATTGTAACTATGCTGGGCTTTGAAACTAAAAAATCTTTGTGCATCGAATTCCTTGGACGGTCTTCCTCTCTTAACTTGTGGAGCCATTTGGAAATTCAACGAAAATCCAAATATAGTCCAAATAAATCACTAAATCAAAAATCTAACTCCTCTAACAAGATTATTTGGTAAGAAACTTTTCACCATGAGTTTTCTTCAAGCTTTTTCATCAAAACTTCTAAATTTTGGATTTGCTAAATCTATGGTGAAAAATAAAAATTTCTAAGTTAAAGTGAAGCTCTTACTAAGAGAAAATGAAATACATTGTTTTTAGCCTCTGAATCCTTCTCTTTCGCCCACAATGCGATGTCGTAGACCAAGGTCTTGAGGTAGGTGATGACTTAATAAAAAAAAGTGGAGTTTGTTTGTATGATTTTGCGGTTTTCTAGGCAATATGATGTGTTTAAACCTTTCTCACATCATGCGGCAAGCCTCTATAAATTTGTGCATCATGCGTCAGAGTTCAAATTTACCATATTTTGATTTTTGTGGAAATCTGCTCTATGCTGCTTTATGTCAACCTCTATTTAACTCAAATAGATCTTTCTAAGCAAATATAAACATCACACTAACACAAGACTTTCACAAATAATAAAAAACTCACATTTGAATATAAAATTTGTGATATTACAAACTAACATTTTTTAAGCCAACAAACATCAAATTCAGTGTTATAAAGTAAACCAACATCCTAACACTGAAATCTAAACATCAAAATTCAAAATATAAACATAAATAGTGTTCATTAGAAAGAAAATGCAATCCAACTTAACAAACTAAAACAAACAAATAGTACTAAGAAAAATGTTTCGTGCATAAATTAAGACTAAATATCTTCTTCGTTATCATTTGGATATCTCCCATAGATTGGTAGTACACATAGAGGTTGTAGATAGGTTGATATGGAAATTCATTAGTTGAGTTTTCCTCTTCAATCCAAGTATGTTTGTTGCAGATACGTACCAATCCATCTTCAATACACCCAGTATTTTCAAAATATTCCATTAGTCTCCAGTCTAGATGATCCAGCATTTCAGTAATATTTCCAATCACATGAATGAGATTCTGCACCACTTTCTCTATCTTCTTGATCCTCTTTAAAAGTGAACTCGAGTTGTTGTAGGGCCAAACAGGCGATGAATTCTAAGATCCTTGATCCATCAGTACATTCATATCATTTTCATCTCCCATTCCAATATAGTTGCAATAGACCTCTGGATCCATCGACTTCTAAGGAAGAAGCACTTTTTCCTAACTTTCATAAGGTACTTGCGATTGAATGCATAGTAGGAAAATAGTGGATGGATGTCCAAATCCAGTTGCAAATCCATTCACAATCAAGCCCAAAATCAACTTCACAATAATAGCTCCAACATTATTAGGTTTTCTGATTTGAATGCAATAATTCAAAATAACACTATCCTTAGTTACCTTACTAATTTTCATGGTAGACAGTAATTTTGATGAAATGAAGAAGTGTTAGGCTTTTGAAACTGGATTTAAAAATGATAAAAGTAAACTTACATTTCCATCATCTCTGGTCTACCATTTTGCATCTTCATTCATAAGGTAACAGTATAGTTCATTCATATTCTCTTTTGCAGAAATAAAGTTTACATAATGGCAGATATGCATATTTTCAATCATAAACATCTCATTTATTCTTGAAGGAGAATTGCAAGAACTTACATCGCACGAAATCATTCCTTGGTTGATCCCATGAAGATTTGCATAAAATTTATTTACTACAAGAACAACAACAGCGGCAATACTGTAGCAAAGCACTTTCCAACGCCTCTGCGCAATAGTCTCTTCTACTCGAGTATTCAGCATGTTGAATCATCAATTCAAAAATCTCCTTTCCTTAATAAGCATCTTCTTCACTAGAACTCAATTGTGTAATTTTTGCGCATCAAAACTGACAAACTTTCTTCGGTTAAAAATTCCAAATCTAGTAGAGTTTTTAAAGTTGGAAGCCATAGGATTTGAAATGTGGTGACTTTTCCCTCATTCCCCCCCCCCCCTAAAATATGGTTTGGAGTGGGTTTTTAGAAGTTGTATGGAGAATAAACTAACAAAAAAGCCAAAAAACTGCCATTTGACACGTTTTAAACATTTCAGACCCCTAGTGTTTCATGTGTTAATCTGGTGCATAATCCGCCAACTCTTTAGAAAGTCTGTCGCATCATACACCCATTCTAAATTTTTTACCGTTTCAATTTCTATCCATTAAATTCTCAATTTTTCTATAAAATTAAGCAAAGAAAGATGTTTCTAAATATTTTATCAAATACAAGCACTACATAAAGACATAATTATAAATATACGTAAAATATTTCAAACAAAACAAACTAAAAAAACTAATTAACAACGATACATATGGGTTGCCTCCCACAAATTTCTTTGTTTAATGTCGTCAGCCCGACATTTCCATTCTTATTTTGGGTGACACAACATTACAGTCTCTTCAAAACCTGGCCTTTGACCAAAAAGATATGATTTCAATCTGTGCACATTCACTTTAAATATTCTCTTAGTGTTGGGGACTTCAATATTAGCTGCCACATAGTGATGGAAATTTATAACTCTGAATGGCCATTTCACCTAGACTTCAATTTTTCACGAAATAATTTCAATTTTCTATTATAGAATAAAATTTCTTATCCCGGTTCAAATACACTTTTTATTATCTTCCGTTCATGCAATTCTTTCACCTTTTCCTTATAAATCCTCGCATTATCGTAAGATTCATTCCTAATTTCCTCAAGCTCATTCAATTATAAAAATCTTTTCTCACCAGCTTCTTTCAAATTAAAATTGAATTCATTTATCACCCAATAAAATTTATGCTCTAATTCAACCGTCAAGTGACAAGTCTTCACAAAAATTAATCTATAAGGGGACATTCCTATCGATTTCTTATAGGTTGTCATGTATGCCCATAATGCAATATCTAATCTATTAGACTAATCCATTTTACTAAGAATAACACTCTTATCCAAAATTCTTATAATTTAACAATTATATATTTCTGCTAAACTACTAATCTGGGGATGATAAGCAGTTGCAATTTTATGCATTCTATTATATTTTTCCTCCAATCTTGCAACAGTTACATTCCTAAAATGAGAACCTCTATTGGTATTGACTACTCTCGGCAT
>NW_018249649.1:56898-73657 GCF_001263595.1 Phalaenopsis equestris
CATATCTTGTAAAAATATTTTTAATTAAAATTTTTTAAATGCTCCAAGTCTGGGGATGATAAGCAGTTGCAATATTATGCATTATATTATATTTTTCCACCAATCTTGTAATTCCTACATTCCTAAAATTAGATCATCCATCAAAAATGACTACTCTCGACAATTCATATCTTGTAAAAATATTTTTAATTAAAAATGTTGAAACACTTCAAGCATCACATCGAGGTAAAGCGACTGCTTCAATCTATTTTGAAATGTAATCCACTACAATCAATATGTATATATTTTCGAATGTGGGTATAAATTGTCCTATAAAATCCAATCCCCATGCATCAAAAAATTCAATTTCCAAATTAAAATTTACTGCCATTTCATTTCTTCTTGAAATATTACCTACGCTCTGACACCGATCAGATGTTCTGATATATATATTAACATCTCTAAATAGAGTAGGCCAAAAAAATCCAGATTGTAAATTTTATGAATAGTTCTATTGTTCCCAAAATGTCTTACAAATTCATAATCATGACATTTTTGAATAATTTCCTGAATTTCTCTATAAGGCACTCATCGTCTCATCATTAAATGTTTAAATTGCTTATATAAATAAGGATCATCCAAAAAATAAGATCTTGCATCATGAATGGATTTTTTTTTCTGCTTTTTTGTTAACCATAATGGTAAAATAACACTAACAATATAATTTACAATATCAGTATACCAAGGTATTTCCTATACCAAGGTATTTTTACATACTATGGAACACACCATTCATTAATGTCGAATAATTTTTTACTGGAAAATGTTCATTAATTTCTTTTACAAAATAAAGCATTTCTTCTTGTTCTAGCCTAGTCAGATGATCAACAATTTGATTATCAATCCCTTTCCTATCGACTACCACAAAGTCAAACTTTTGCATTAGAAGTACCCATCTAATTAATCTTGGTTTAGCTTCCTTCTTTTGCAACAAATATAATAGCCAAATGGTCAGTATGCACAAGACATTTAGCTCCAATCTGATATGATCTAAACTTATTAGAAGCATACACAATAGCTAATAACTCTCTTTCAGTGATAATGTGATTAATTTGAGCATCATTAGGAGTCTTACAAGCATAGTATATAGCTTTAAAAATCTTATCATATCTTTGCCCTAAAATAGCTTCAATTGCATAATCACTATTATCACACATTAATTCAAAAGGTTTCTCCCAATCAGGTGAAACAATTATAAGAGCAGTGATCAATTTTTCCTTTAAAGTTTCAAAGGTTTTAAGGCAACCTTGATTAAAGTTAAACTTTGTATCTTTTTCCAAAAGTTGGCATAAAGGTTTAGTAATTTTTGAAAATTCTTTAATATATCTCCTTTAATATCTAGCATGTCCTAAAAAGCTCCTAACTCCTCTTACAATGGTAGGTGGAGGTAGGTTCGATATAACCTGTATTTTTGCAGGATCTACTTCCATACCATTTTTTGAAATTTAATGCCCAAGAAAATTTTTTATTTTGCAACAAAAAATTGACATTTCTCCTAGTTTAATACGAGATTAGTCTTTTCACAGCGTTCCAAAACTCAGCGTTCCAAAACTTTTTCGTTCCAAAACTTTTTCTAAATGATTTAGACATATTTCAAATGAAGTTCCAAATACAAAAAAATCATCCATAATTTCTTCAAACCTTTTTCAATCAAATCACTGAAAATTGATATCATACATCTTTGAAATGTTACAGGTGTATTACATAATCCAAAAGGCATTCACCGAAAAGAGAAAGTATCATAAGCACTAGTAAATGTTGTTTCAACTTGATTCTTTGGAGAAATAGGTATTTGTTGATAAATAGTATATCCATCTAGAAAATGAAAATATTTATGCTCAGCTAATCTATCCAACATCTGGTCCAAAAAGTGTAAAGGAAAATGATCCGTCATGGTGACAGAATTTAATTTTTTATAATCTATGCAAATTTACCAACCACTGACTCGTCTTGTTAATATTAATTCATTATGCTTATTTGTCACTACACTTCCACCTCCTTTCTTTGGAATACAGTGAAGTGGACTAACCCAAGCACTCTCTAAAATAAGATATATTTCTAGCATCTAACCGTTTTAAAATTTCTTTCTTTACGACTTCTTTCATCATAGGATTTAATCTTCTTTGAGGGTCAGCTCTTGGTTTATGTTGATCTTCTAATAAAATTCTATGCATACAAATTGAATGACTGATTCCTTTAATATCAGCCAATATCCATCAAAAGGCTTTCTTATATTTTTTCAAAGTTTCCAACAACTATTTTTTCTTTTTGCATATCAGTTAATTTTGAGGATACTATAATAGGTAATGTATATAAATCTCCTAAAAATGCATACTTCAAATAAAATGCATACTTCAAATACTTCAAATATGTAGGAAGTGTTTTTAGTTCTAATTCAGGAGGTTTCTCAATAAATGGAATCAAAGTCTTGTTTCCTTTATAGGATCTAACATTTCAAATCTTTCCTCAACATAATCCATATCCTCTTTACTCACTTCCATAGATTCATCTTGAATTTTATCCTCATCTTGATATTCCATATATTCCTTCTTAAATTCTCTTTCAAAAGTTTTCTTCAAATATTCATGGCTTAACTATTCATTAATATCCATTCTGAAGCATTGAATCTCTTGATCTTTTGTAGGGTATCTCATTGATTTTACAATATTAAATGAAACCTCTTGATTACTAACTCTCATAGTTAGTTCTCGTTTCTGCACATCTATCAAAGCTCTTTCAATGACTAGGAATGATCTTCCTAAAATGATAAGAATTTTTTTATCTTCCTCCATATCTAATACAATAAAGTCCATTGGAAAAATAAATTTATCGACTTTTACCAATATATCTTCTATAAGCTTTAGAAAAGGAAATTGAACGATTAGCTAACTGAAGAGTTATAGTTGTAGGTGAAATATCTCCTAAGCCTAACCTTCTGAAAATAAATAACGACATAAGATTAATACTGGCTCCTAAATCACATAAGCTTTTCCATAAAATTATTTTTCAATAGCTCAAGGAATTGTAAAACTTCTAGGATCATTAAGTTTCTTAAGAAGCTTTTTCTGAATTATAGCACTACACTCTTCCACTAAGTGCAACAGTCTCATTTTCTATAATCTTCTTTTTCTTATTAAGTATATCCTTCATGAACTTCACATAGCTTGACATTTGTTCCAAAGCTTCAACAAATGGAATGTTTATCATTAATTTCCTCAAAACTTCCAAAAATTCAAAAATTGATTATCTATATGTTTCTGCTTCAATCGTTGAGTAAATGGAGGTGGTGGTATTTCTATAGTGATTTTCATTGGTTTAATAGGATTTTTTTCTTTAAAATGAAAATCTTCACCAGATTTTTCATTTTCCACGTCATCTTTTTCAACTTCAACTTCTTATTGAACTCTATTTTCTACTTTTTTTCCACTTCTCAGTTGAATAGCTTTAATTTGCTCTTTGTTATGATCTTTAGGATTTACTTCAACATTACTAGGTAATGTTTCTGGAGGTTTATTGGTAAGTGCAGTAGCAATACATTCGAATTGTTTTTCCATGTTTCTAATAGCAACTCCTTGACATTGTAATTGACAACCCATTTGCAATATCAATTCTTCCATTGATAGCTTTTTCTCCTTACTCTACAAATTATAAAAAATTTGGGGTAATAAGTTTTATAAGCTTGATTCCCTTGATTGCTGGAGTTTCCCAATGGGTTCGCAACAGTGTTGTTTCCCCAATGTGGATTTGCAACATTATAATTATCATTACTCCAACTAATGTTTGGATTATTCTTCCAACCAGGGTTATAATAATTAGCATAAAGATTACTATAATGATTATTTATTGCATTCAAATTCTCATAAGAAGACTGATATTCTATCATTTGTCCTAATGAGTTTTCCTCAAACATAGATGTTTGTCGGCAGTATTTTTGGTGTGGAGTTTGCCCGTAAGAAGCTGTCGGTCATCGGAATTGAAATCCCGTTGCCCGCTTCGGAAGGACATTTTTTTTAAAAAATTTTAATTTTGAAAAAGATAAAGTCAAACTGACCCCATAATTTTCATAGTTTAGATGAAAGAGCACTTTATCATCGAATGGTTTTGACATTAATGATCCACTAGCAGCAGCATCAATTACCGATCTAAGAGATCCAACCAATACACTATAAAAAGTTTGAATTAATAACCAATCTAGCAACGCATGGTGTGGACACTTTCTAAAGAGATCTTTAAATCTTTTTCAGGCTTCGTAAATTGATTCACTTCAAATTGATAAAAAGATATGATATGATTTATAATATTAGTAGTTTTTTAAGGTGGAAAATATTTAGATAAAAATTTTTATGATAAATCTCGCCATGTTTTGATAGATCGAAGTGCTAATGAGTTTAACCACATCTTAGCTTTATCACTTAGTGAAAAAAAAGTCTAAGTCTGGCAGCATCATTCAACACTCCATCAGATTTAAATTTAGCAAATAATTCTAGAAAACTAGCAAGATGTAAATTAGGATCTTTAGTAGGTGCCCCCCTAAAATGATTTTTTTGAACAATTTGGATAATAGCAGGTTTAAGCTCAAATGAATTGGAAGCTACATTAGGGTTTTGAATACTCAAATAAATTTTATCTGCTGTAGGATTAGCATAATCTCTTATAGGTCTCTGATGATGTTCATTTTCATTTCCAGCATTGTTTAAATTGCAAGTCATTTTGCTAAAATGATCTTTCTCTTTTTGTTGTTTTCAAATTTTTCTAACAGTTCTTTCTAAATCAGAATCGTAAGATACTAAATTTTTAGACCTTACACTACACATAAATAAGATAAAGTGGATAATTAAAAACAAGAAAACACACTTAAATAAGAAAATGTTCAAACAAAAATACTTGATGAGGGTCGATTTAGTGTTAGAATTTTGCAAATCTTTTTCAATATTACAAATTACACACGAAAGATATATAATAAATATGAAATATAATCCCAACAAAAATACTTTTTATGAAAATAATTTATCTTTTAAAACTCTTTCTAAACTGCTAAATCCCATTTAAGATCAACACAAGTATATGTATCACTCAAGTAATAAAGAGCTTAATTGGAGTCCTAGATATCGATCCCACAGGGAAGTTGGAAAATCCTGAAGTAAATTATAAAAATTACTTTATAACAAAAGAAAATAAAAAGTAAATGTAAAGTGTGAAGTTTGAAAATTAACTACTCAAGTGAATGTTAATCAAAATGCAAATGTATTACTGGGAGGTTACCGACTGTCACTCCAGAGCTCTCACTACTCCTTTCCTAGAGGTCTAACAATCTTGTATCAGTTCTCAATCAACTGGACCAAATTAAAGATTTTAATCTTTCACCTTAAAATCTCCAATTCTGCATCAAATAAAGTATATTTCCCTATTTATTTGCACCCAATCCCATGGATTGGTCCATCCTCCTGATGAGCAGGAAATTCTGAATGCCTTCAAATCTATCTGTCTAAATAAAGCCCCGGGTCTTGATGGGTTTTCTTTTGCTTTCTACATACATGCTTGGGAGATTATTAAGAAGGAAGTTACTCTTTCTATTCAAAGTTTTTTCCTTGGAAATAATCCTGGTAAATATTTCACCTCGGCTCTAATTATTCTTATTTCTAAAGGTAATGATAAAGTCACTTGGGATAATTTTTGTCCTGTATGTCTCACTATGGTGATATCTAAAGCCCTTAGTAAGATTATTGTTAGTAGACTTTGGCCTCATCTCAATCATATTATTGCTGAATAGTAGTCTGCTTTCATTAAGGGCAGGGAAAAGACAACATTCTCTTAGCGCAAGAATTGATTGAAGAGTTGGACAAAAAGTGCACAGGGGTAACATGGTTCTCAAATTGGACATCAAGAAAGATTTTGATACTATTAGTTGGGACTTTATTCTTAATATTTTGCAAGCTAGAGGTTTTAAATAGGATTTCTGCTCACTTATACAGAGATGGCTATCTAATAGCAGCTATAGTGTGATGGTCAATGGTGAAGCCCGTAATTTCTTCTCTGCTGGAAGGGGCATCAAGCAGAGAGACCCTCTCTCTCTCTCACTATTTTCATAATTGTTTTTTATTATCTTTCCAGGCTTATTAACAAGTTGCATCATGATCAACCTTATCTTCAATTCTCCCATAGGTCTAAAATTTTTGTGAGCCGCCTTGCTTATGCCGACGATGCCATTCTATTTTTAAATGCTAGTAAACGCGCAATCACAGCCACTATGAACTTGTTAAAAGATTTTCAAAACACCCCTGGGATGTTTTTTAGTTTGGCTAAGTGCTATATGTACTTTGGCAACGGTGCTACATCTAATAGTGTTGCTTGGGCCCCTAATTTTACTGGCTTCAAAATCTCTAAGCTCCCTATAAAGTACCTTGGGGTCAACATTCTCAGAGGTACAATCATACAAACACATATGGATGAGGTGATTGATAAGATTAAACTCAAGATTAATGACTGGAAAAATGTTTTCCTTTCTATTGGGGGCAGACTCACCTTATTGAAAAGTATTCTTTGTACTCTCCCTCTTTACATGACGCAGGTTCTCAAAACCAAAAAGAGCATTCAAAAGAAAATTTAAAATATTTTTAATAAAATTATTTGGCAGGGCACTATAACCACCAAGAGTTGGACAACTTCGCACTATGCTTGTAAATCTCTTTGTGCTTGTGGGCTTGGTTATATAATTTTGCAGCATACTATTGCTATTAATATGTGTAAACTTTGGTTCAAATTTTGACAGGGAGAGTCTCCATGGGCCAAATTTATGAATCATAAATATTGTAAGAATTTACAACCTTCCACTGTTAATTGGAGAGTGGGAAATTCTAGACTTTTAGAAATCCATCATTGCTGCACGTGATGTAGCTTGTCATTTTATGTTTTGGGAATTGGTGAAGGTAGTATATCCTTTTGGAATGATGACTGGGGTCTCTTTACTTTCTCTAATCTGCCTGGTCATGATTATGATGTTAACCTTCTGGTCTCGGATTGTTGCATTAATGGTGAATGGAATCTTGATATGTTGAATTCTTTAGTAGGTGAAATTGTTCCTGCCATTGCTAGATTTCTTGTTAAACCGCAAGATAAAGCTCTTCCTTTATGGAAGAACCATACTAAGTCATATGTCACAAAATGGCTTTACTCAAATCTTCAGCCTTTTGCTCCATGTAAATGGCATGTTTTTATCTAGCACAAACTCATTACTCCATTTATATCCTTTTTCCTTTAGAGATACTTTCATAAGTTGCTACCTCTTGATGATATTCTCAAGCTGAAAGGGCTAAAACTTACATCATACTATTATATTTATAAAAAAGGTGTTGAATCTCTGAATCATCTATTTTTTGAGTGTCATTTTGCTAAAGAAGTTTGGCATCATATTGGGTGTTGTTTTGGGATACACTAGCCTGCTAATCTGAACTTTAAATCTGCTACTGAGATTTGGAAGGGTTTGGAACCCTCTTTTAACAAGTTTTTTTGTTTACCTGTTATCGTTTTATGGTTCATATGGATGGCAAGAAACTGTCATAAATATGAAGCTACTGCACACCCCCTCTACCACTTACATTTTAGCGGTCGCTTATTTCAATAAGGCATGGAAGTCCTTCTCTAGACAGGTTGTTACTCCTACCATGGATAAGGATAGGAAACCCATTTCGATTAAATGGGCACCACCCCCCATGGTTGGTTTAATATTAATATTGATGGGAGTTTTTCTAATGCCTATACGGGAATGGGTAGGATTATAAGAGAAGCTTATGGAAGATGTATAGCTTATTTTGCCTCTCTTGAGGCTGAGACTTCTACTGTGCTTGTTCCGCTTCATATGGTTACTGCTTTACATTTAAATGGCATTGTGTTGGAAACTAACTCTGAAATCCTGTTTATTATACTTTTGGCTAAAATTAAACCTCCTTGGTATATTAATGCCTTGCTGAAAAGAATAAGTTTCATCATTGACAGCCATCAATAAAATATTTCATTTTATTTTACTTACAGAGAAGAGAATCAATTTGTGGATTGGGTGGCCAAATCGAGGGTGCAAAATGCTATTGTTGGAAACACCCCTCCCTCTTTCTTACATAAAATTATTAAAATTGATCCGGAGGCCCCTTTTGTTCGTTTTTGAGATGTTTCCCCCTCATTTGGCTTTCTGTTTGTGTTTGGCGCTGGATTCGATCTTAGCGGAAAGCATTTTTCTGCATTTTCTGATGATGGTTCTCAAATCTATCTCTCGCCTTCTTTTCTGGGGTTTTACGCAGGGAGGTTTTTTGTTTTCACTTACTAAATATTGGGAGAATGGTGCTCGGTTTTGGACTTATATGGGCCTAACATGCTATTCGCAGTTTGGAAAGTCTTCTTGCTTTTATTATCTTTATTTTGGGAGTTGGTCTCTCGATTTTGGGATTACGTGGGAGGGCTTCGCTGATTTTCTAAGTTGGATATAGGATATTAGGCACACCATTAGCCATCTGTTGACGAGCTTTGCTGGATTTATATGCTGGTTTTGGTCTAATAGGCACACTCTTGGCCATTTGTATATGACTAATACCTATACACATGTGCTTTATATTGACTGTTTTGAGTATGTCTTAATTCGTGTTTGCAGGACCAAAGATACTTACTTTGATGGTTGGAAATTTGGCGTTCACGAGTGGCCTAATACATCACACTATTTACTGTTATGAAGCCCCTATTGCTCTTATGTTGATTCATTTTAACAGTTGGAAGCTTACTGATTTAGATTGGCTTATTATTTGTTGCACGGCTAATGCATGGGGAGGTTTGTTCTTGTGCTTCTATGCTGGGGGTTGCTACTGTGCTACTTTGCTGGGGGCTTTGTTATTATTTTACTTCACTTTTTTTAGGGCCTTTTCTACATTGCATTATTGGTTTGAATGGTTCTTGTTGGAAGGTTGGAAGGAGGTTGAGCTTGGGGAGGTTTTACATGAACCTTTCTTTCATTAAAAGGTTTCTATGCTTTTAATTTATCTTGGGAGTACTTAAGGCCTGGAATTCGGAAGGGTAATAATGGCTTTATTCATTGGCTACTGCATTATATGAAAAGCAGTTTAGAATTCAACTTGAATTTGGTAATTTGGTTTGATACTGAAAATCCAAGCTTCATTGGTTTTCATAGTTATTCTTGGCCACTTGGGGTGTCTGCGGGTAGGCAGTTTGGGCATAGTATACTGATGATTTATGCTCTGATTTTGTTTGTAGTTACGTGGGACCGTACTAAAGGCAAGAATATTATTATTGTTGTGGCCCTTTTTACTTTAATTGATACATTTTACTGTTGTCATGGGGGCTACGCTTACAACAGTCCTTTGAATTGGTTGATGATGGACTCACAATATTGGATTAAATTGCTGTTCATTCTTGCACATTTGGTTGGTTCGTCTTTTAAATTTAAGGTTCTATGGGCAATTCATTTCTTGGGTGGCTGGAAGGTTTATCGATGTGGTCACATGCTAAAGGCGTATAACGCTTCTCCCTTTCTATTTGTGTTTTTCCTTTTATTCTAGTAGGGAGTTTCATTGCATAATTTTTGAAAGTTGGAGTGACTATGCCCATTGACCGATTTCCTTACTTTCTTTCACATGGCTGTTAGACTTGGGAGGCTTGGATGCTGTCAACAGAAAACCGTTGGAGTCATTTGGGAATTAGCCTTTTCCTTTTTAAATATGTTCACCTTCTTTTTAGTCTTGGGGTTTGGTATACATGTACGTTTTGGGTATACTTTTGCTGGTATACTTTTTGGGTTTTCACATGTATTTTTTTGTTTTTTGCGTGATGTTGTAATGCAGATAGTGGAACCCCTAGGATTTCATGTTTTTGTTTTGTTTCTAGATGAGGATCCACTATCCCACCCCAATTTTGTATCATTTTCAATGATTAACGCGTAAGGAGCCATGAGATGCACTTTTAATCAATAAATATATATATATATATATACATAATTTTAATTTATTCACAATCTATATACTCATTGTAAATGGGAAGGATGCTTTCTTAAATTTGAACTCTTTGTCACAAAAAAATTGTTTAGTTTGTATAAGTTTAATTTTGAAGTTTAGCAAATAGTTTAGTTAACTGAGTTCATTTAATTGCATTTTATCTAACATACACTCAAAAAATTTAGATTTGAATTTCATTCTCAAGTTTGGTAGTTTGAATTTTGTGTTTTACATTGTAGCCATAAGAATTTCCAACTCCATGTGGGATCGATACTTAGGACTGCATTAAAGTCCTTTGTTACTTAAGCGAAACGTATACTTGTGTTATTATTACAAGTTTGGTAGCTTAAAGATTTTAAAAGATAAAATTATTTTTAATAAAGTTTTTTTTATTGGGATTGAATTGCATATTTATTATTTGTGTTGTCGTGCGTATTTTGTAATATTGAAAAATATTTACAAAAGCAACACACAACAAACTGTGCATCACTCGTCTTAAAGGAGAGGCTTCATTTTTGTCGTCTTGGAGGGGAAGTTTTGTTTTCCATTCCAGAGGAGAAGCTTAAGATGAAGGAAAAGAAAGTTGTTTTACTCAAGAAGATAAATATGTATTTTTGTTTTTCTTTTTTAATTTTTCTTTTTTCTGTAATGAGAACTAACTAGAGAAAGAGAAAGTTTGTCTTTTTTCTTTTTTGGCCTTTTACTTCTTACTTTGTCATTTTTATGTTACCTCTTTGCTTTTTGCAAAATTGCTCTGTTCTTCTTCTTCATCATTTTCTTTTGCTTCTCTGCTTAAATATTTCTTTCACTTTGTTTGCTCATCTTCTTGTTATTGGCATGCTCTACACTAACCGAACCTTTGAAGGCGTTGAACTCAAATTTGTCCTTAGGTTCATGCCCAAGGGATAGAACATGGTGATTGAGGGAGAAAAAACAGAAAGGGAGGAGAGAGATCTCCCTACATGGGGCTGAGAGAAAGTGTAGGGATGAACCAAGGGGAGAGCCCCCCTTTACATGTTGTAGATTCTCATACTTACATAAGAAAAATGGGAAACATTACAATAGCGCCTTTAAATTAAGGAGGGCAATACATGTTTATTTTAATCTTCTTTTCCTTGGTTGTCAGATTGCGTGAAATTTTTTTATGACTACACCTTTGTTTGCCTTGTTCTGAGTTCTGTTCTTATTCTATAACTATTACATTGTTTATACTACTTTGTAAATTATCTACATAAATTTAAGGAATATTTTATATTTTGTGCACATTTATCAATAAAGGTCCGCTAGTATTGAAAAAAACAAGAAGACGGTGGTGTATACATAAATTGGTTTTAAGTTAAATGGTCATACAAACGAGGTTGTGAAGATCACCGTTTGGTTGAGGAAATGGCCGGCCGACTCAGGGTTGGCCGAGGGATGCTTGTCGGAGAAGAGATAGTTGGGCGATTGTAATAAGTAGCAAGCCGAACGAGGTCTGCGGGCGAAGGCTTGTTCAGGGGGAATTGTCCGACTAAAGGATGTCGGGCGGCTGAAATATAATGGTCGATCGAGTGAGGCCTGTCAGCTAATAATAGGGTGGTCGAGTGACTGGTCGGCCATGTGACTAAAATATGGCGGCCTATCGAATGAGGACGACCAACTAATGTTGGGGTGGCCTGTTGAAGGGTGGCCATGCGACTAAATGTGATGGCTGGTCTATGGAGATATCTTTGCTTGCGCAACTTCGACGTCAGTTTGTTATGGCCCGACTCACATTATTTTTTCAGCTATATATCATTTTTTTTTCAAGGAAATTAAAACTTTTCCTGGACTAATTTTGAAAGCACAAAGAGTTCTCCAACGTCCGAATAAATCGCAAATAAACAATTAAAAAAATTAGTCATAAAAGAAAGCATCTTGAAAAGAAACCATAAAAAGAGATTTAAAAAACTGAAATATGATCCACCAAAATAATCCCGAAACATTTAGGGAAAGTACAAACAAATATCCTCGGTAGGTAAAAAAAAGAACCCAAGAGAACAAGCCTACACTTTCATGATTTGATTTTAAGAAAATTATATATTTTTTTAATATAAGCAAAATTTCGATCCCCCCGACAATTATTTTCGAAGCTTTTACTAACAGGACTCGCTGGCCAACAATATCATCGCTTGGAATCTCAGAAACCAGAACAACATGCACAACTTTTATTTATTTATTGGAGATAAATACAAGCCACGGTTTCCGCCTTTCTCCTATCCAACTTCAAAACCAAAGCGCTTCTACTCGATCGGGAAAACAAGGGAAAGGTTGAGCGCTCGGATCACGGCGGCGATGGAAGCAGCTGGAATCAAAGGGGGCAAGGTGATTGTTGGGAAACAGTACTGTGACAACGAAGAGCGCGAGCTCACGGTGAGGAAAACCTCCGTCTTCTTCTCCGGCGACGGATTCGCTGCCTACGATCACCACACAGGAGTTCTAGTCTTCCGCGTCGACACCTACGCACGAGGCCCCGGTGTCGTCATCGACGAGCTCGTCCTCATGGATCCCGTCGGAACTTCAATCATCACACTCCGACGAAAGGCAAGCTCCGATCTATCTTTTCCTCATGGATCTATTTTTTTCGATATAGGCTTCAAAATGATCAAGTTAGGGCCGGTTTGACTCTCTGCTTTTGTTAAAAATTTGATTTTGATGCAGCGGCCAAGCCTTCACAATCGGTGGGAGGGTTTTCTAGGGGAGCGAGCAGAAGGGCAGAAACCTCTGTTTACCGTGCGGCGGTCCTCTATCTTCGGGGGTGATCGCGCCGGAGTGACGGTGGAGGTGCACGGCGGAAGCGGGGCTGGCGAAGGGGTGACCGATTACCGGGTCGAGGGTTCGTTCGCCGCGCGGTGCTGCAGGTAATGTTTAGGGGTGTTTGGTAGCATAGGATTCAGTCATGAATCTAACGTAAATCAGCTATACATCAAAAGAATAAAATGAAAATTTAACCGAACTGTTCCGTCAAACTGAATTTTTTTCGCTGTAGATCTATTCTTTCCGCATTCAGTTTTAAATCTGAATTCATTAAATATGATTGTGAGGCGGATTTATAAATTTATTCTGTTGTATTGTGAGCATTATGTTCATCATCATCTCGGTCAATATAAATTTAATTTTACCAGAATTTACTAAATCATATTTGAAGGCGAAGCCAAACACCCCTTGGTATTTCTTGAGCTTGAACAAATCTTTTCAGAGATTCTAACTCAGTTTTTTGGTATTCGACTCACTAACACCATTATAGGGTGATTTATGCGGGGGAGGGGGAAGGGGAGGAGGAGGGGGAGGTGGTTGCCGAGATAAAGAGGAAGGTGGATCCATGTGCTCATGTGATTCTGGGAAGAGACGTGTTTTGTCTCTCCCTCCGGCCTCGGGTTGACGCCGCCTTTGTCATGGGGCTAGTCATTGTGCTCGATCGAATCTGCGGGGACGAAGATGTTGGTGCCGGTGTGGATCCTGCCGCCGTAGCGGCTGTCGAGGTCGGCTGTCGAGGTGGTGGATGGGGACGTTCGGGACATGAATGGCAGCGGGCTTCATTTTTCATGATCATACAAATTAGTGAATGTTGGATAAGATGTTTGTTTTCTTTGTGATTACTACTGTAATGCGTTTGTATTTTCAGTTTGAAAGCATTGAAAAGAGCAGATTTTTGTCCAATTTTATTGTTTATTTTATTTATTTAATTTGGTACTTTGATTAATTTATCATATCAAATGTGCATTTTTTTCTTCCCTCATTTTGAACGTTGACAACTTTGAATTTTCATTCTCCGTTTTTCTCGGCCGCTCGCCTAAAGCTTTTTAGTTTTGATTGTTTCGTAGTATCTTATTTTGGTTTTTAAAATATGTTCATTAGCATATGTCCGAGTGATTAGTTGTAAACTTGTAATTATCAGTTAGATACTGGCTTATATCTCATTTGCGGCTCGACTCTATGTTGCTCTATGTTTTTCATTTATTTCTTTTAAAATAATTAAGAATTTGCAGACATAAAAATAATCATACTTGTAATATGCTAGTAATTTTGAGTTATTTCAAACAATCCTGTGTCAATTTATTATAATTTCTAGCTCTTCCACTTCAACAACAATTCAATTTAGGAATATTAACATGCATATACCTCTCAATTCTTATGTATTTACATATTTAACACCTAAACTTCCATTTTTAACCTTTCAAGAAAAGGTTTATTTTATTGGTTAAAGTTAAAATTATGGTACATTTTCTGTGATATGAATGTTCTCAGCGGTAAAGATATAAAAAGTATGGTTTAGGTGTTAGATATGATTTGGGTGGTATGCATGTGTGTTCAATTTTGGGCAAAATTAGGCTTTTTGAGACAAAATTCCTGTTGTAACAACATTCTGTTTTTTTACTTTTTATCCTAAATCTAGTTCATTGTATAATCACAAATTTAGTCCTTTTTTCCACAATGATACCTTAAGTTTTCTTTTAAATATATAATTATTTCACAAACTCTAATTTTTATAATTGCATGCTAGATAATTCGTGATAGTTTCATGTCTTAATTGCATGCTATGTATTCCCATATCGAGCACCTAAACTTTGATTTCTAAACACACCATCTCATCCGTACGTTAAAGATGCATTTCACTTTTTAAGTGTTAAAATGACAATATTTTTTATGTGATATGAAAAATTTTGATGGTATAAGTATAAAAAAATAAAATTTGGGTGTTCGATATGTAAATACATAGGAATTGAGTGTTATGTATGTCGAAGTCCCATAGAAAAAATCGTGATACCAAATCAATTATGTCCACAACAACAACAACAACAAAAAGCCTTAATCCCACTACCTGTGGTCGGCTAAATGAATTCTTTTTCTCCATTGCATCCTATTTAGTGTCGTAATTTCATTTAGTTCTAATAAATAAAGATCATTTTTAATACAATAAGCCCGAGTCTTCGGAGGTCTACCTCTTCCTTTCTTAACAAATGTCGAATCTAAAACATTTACTCTACTAATCTGATCATCAGGTGGTTGACGTTTAATGTGGCCAAAACATCAAAGACAACTTTCTCAAATATTGTCCGTCACAGAAGCTACATCAACCCTATCACTGATAAATTCATTTTGCATTTTGTCTCTTACTGTAAAGCCACTCATCTACCTAATCATTCTCATCTCGGCAACATTTAACTTAGTATTATGCTTCTCTTTTAAATGCCAACAATCAGCGCCATAGAAGAGTGCAAATCTCACCACCATCTTATAAGATTTTCCTTTCAGTCTAAGCGTTACTTTACTATCACACAAAAGGCCCGAAGCATTCCTCCACTTCAGCTAACTTGAATTCTATTATTAACATCCCCGTCTATATCACCATTACTTTGAACAACTGACCCAAGATATCTAAATCGTTCACACCTTGTAATAATTTAATCACCCAAAGTTTCACTTTTGTCACTAGAGCTACTACTACTAAAATTACATTCCATGTATGTCGACACTATTTTGGTTGGAGGAGTTGCCCGTTGGAAGCTGTCGGTCACCGGAATCGAAATCTCGTCGCTCGCTTCGGAAGGACATTTTAATTTACATATGTATATAAGTTTAGAAAAATAAGAAATCAAACGGATCCCATATTTTTCATAGTTCAAATGAAAGGGCACTGTACCTCAAACTCGGTATCTATCTCGAGGGATAAACACAAGACTTGAGGATGAGGGTCGATCAAATAAATTAAGAAATATATGATTAAGAAATATATGACATCCGTTATATGACATCCGTTTGGTCTGCGAAACCGTTGTATTTGTCGACAAATTCCCCTATTATATTAAGCTGGGTTCGGAAAAACTTCCTATAAGGGCAAGCTCCTATAGTTAACTTCATCTTAGATAGCCGAAGTCACCTAAGAATAGCCGAAGTCACCTAAGAAAACTCTTGATAAAAATCAGGAAATATTATCTTCAAGGAATTCAAAAGAATATGACTTTTCAACAAAATCAGACAAAGAGGTGTGAAATGGGAATAACTCAAATTTAGAACATTTTATTGTAGAATTCAAAAGAGGGAGAACTAGGGGATGTCATAGATCTTGTGGAGGACCTCGGTGACTTCCCAACCTATCATATTGTTTGGCTTCAGTTTAGACGAGAAATTATTTGAATATTTCATCCTGCCAATTTTATTATTTAGGGCTTACATTTGTGTGAAACAATCACACAAATAACCTGAAAGATGTGAGGATTTAGGTCGTGACGAACGAAAACCTCAGAATCCTAAGACGAGTTAGGGCTTATATTGTACAACAGAGCTGTACAAAGGCCTAAAGATAAGGTGAGGGTTTGACCTCGAAGTCCTAACGACCTCGAAGTCCTATGGCTTTGGTTGTTTAATTTTGAGGAAGGAATGATTTAGTTGGGGAAGACATGTTTTGCTGTTGAAAATAGTTGTGCTGCCCACCATGCTAGCTCCAAGCTCCTCATCATAGCGAGTTTAAGTTTTCTAGTGGTCAAGTTATGATGTCAAATCAGATGGCCCTATGGTTGTAGTTCTTTAAGAAATTTATGGGGGCATGTTAAAGTTGATTAGAGCGAAACTGATTATGATCCTACGGTTCCCTCATTTCAGTACTATTATTTTCTATCAAATTCACTTAGTCTAAATGAATTGACTAAACTCAACTTAATGAGTTCCATAATTTTATTTAGACTGTGGGAAGCCTCGTTAGAAACCGTAGG